>NW_028262320.1:0-56770 GCF_047370975.1 Nipponia nippon | reverse complement strand
TTTCCGGAATGGAAGTCTTTCTCATTCAAAGAAGTTGTGTTTTATGAACTCCCCATCAGAGTGGGGATCTTCAGAGATGATCTGCGCTTGGCAGTAGAAGTCAGCAGCAGCAGACTTTCCGCTCTTCTTAAAAAAAAGAAAAAAAAAAAAAAAGAAAAAAAAAAGAAAAAAAAAAAAGAAAGAAAAGTCCGTTTGCTTCCAAAGACCCGAGCACAGCACGTCTTCCGGAAGTTGATGGCATCGCTGGTTCTCAGTTGCAACAGCCGGAAGATGTCATCAACACGCGTTCCTCTGCGTGCTTCTGGTGCAGCCAAAAGCGTTAGCAAATCTGCCGGTCCTTTTTGCGTAGCCTTAGGCATTGCAGCCCCGAGGGATTGGATTCCGCCCGCAAAGTAAAACTGTATGAGGGATCTCTTCTCTCACTGATTTTTCTACCCTAGATGTAACTTTAGGAAAAAAAAAAAAAGTTAAAATTGTCTATACAAACTGCCTTGCATTGTTTCACCTGCAACTGCCAACTAGCTGTGGCGTTGTTTCAACTTTAACTGCCAACTAGCTGTGGCGTACAATTGCTTAGGTGTATTTGCCCCAGGCCGTTAGGTATTTGTTCTAAACGTTGCCCAGGAGAGGCAACTGAACGTTCCGGGGTTTTCCCCCCCCCCCCCCCCCCGCTCGTTTGACAGAGTGCTCTGAAGTACTTTTCTTTCTGTCTGGCTTTCAAGGGTGCGTTTCCCTGGCAGTTCAGTAGCATCTCTCTCGGGCAGCGCGGCTGGCCAGATGTCGCTCCTAATGACGTAAGGCGCAAAAAAACCCTGGTCAAATGATAACTGCGTATCTTGGAGACAGATAATCTGCTGGTATCGATTCACAGCTGTGCAAGTTAAATTAACGCAAAAGGAAAATCCAATCCTTCTCCAGCAGAATTATTTTTATTGGATGTCTGTAAACACACACGCACAGCTTTTTTAGTATGAAGCGAATTGCTGCGATTTGTCCTCTGGTTTTCCTTTTACCCTCGAAAGCGTTACGCTTCGCTTCTAGCTTTATCGACCGAGCCAGCAAGATGTGCAGCAGCAGTGCAAGGACTTGTACTCATTTCAGCTGGGTTAGAGTGAAATTTCTTCTCTAGTAGCTGGTATAGTGCTGTGTTTTGGATTTAGGATGAGAATAATGTTGATAACACAGTGATGTCTTGTTTGTTGCTGAGTAGTGTTTATACTGGTCAAGGACTTTTCAGGTTCCCATGCTCTGCCAGGTGCACAAGAAGCTGGGAGGGGGCACGGCCAGGACAGCTGACCTTGAGTCAGAGGGACTGCGACCTGTGGATGAGTCCACGCGGGAGCAGGACACCCTGAAGCATCCGTGGATGTGGTAAGCCCATGCCAGAGCAGGTATGTCTCAAAGCGTCTGTGGCCATGTGGTTGCGCTCTGTGCCGCAGCAGGTATACCTCTGAAAGGATTGTGGCTGAAGGAGAAGGCCACGCTGGAGAAAGTACTCCTCAAAGCACCGGTGGCTGTGGATGAGTCCGCGCCTGCAGCAGGTACGCCTTGAAGCATTGCTGGCTGTGCATGAGCTCATGCTGGAGCACCTCAAGGCGTGTGGGCATGGGTAAGGCCATGTTGGAGTAGGTTTACTTCTGAAGAGAACGTGGCTGTGGGGTAAGTAGCCATGCTGGAGCCAGTATATCTCGGAAGGCATTGTGGCCCGTGGAGAAGGCCACACTGGAACAGGTGCACCTCTAAGTGACTGTGGAGAAGTCTGTGCCGCAGCAGGTATACTCCTGGAGAGACTGGCTCGTAGATAAGGCTCCACTTGGAGCGGGTAAACCCCTAAGGGACTGCAGCCCTTGGATAAGCCCAAGCCAGCGCAGGAACGGAGGGGGAGCACGGCAGAGCAGAGCCTGAGCGAGAGGTGCGTCACCGTCCCCTGGCAGGCTCCCCCCGCGGGCGTGGGGCAGCCGCCGGCTTGCGGGACAGGGGCTGGGGGGGGCTGCAACCGTTTGGGGGGGCTGCCCCCATTTTATTTCTCTGGCAGAGCTCCCCTTTTCGGGGGGGCGCCTACATATGTAAACGGCATTATTAAAGTAGCGAGCTGCCGGTCGGGGCTGTTTTCCTTGTTTTGTGCCTTTTTTGGGGGGGTGATGAAGAAGTGTGGAGGGGCCTGGGGGGTGATGATGTCATTTGGGGCACCCCAACGTCCCTGGGGGCGGGGGCGTGATGATGAAACAGAGGAGCAGGTGAGTGGGGGATGGAGGTGTCACGGGGAGGTTCCCCCCCAGAGAAGGGGGGGGGGTCACAGCCCCAAAATGCCTGAAAATTCATTAAAAACATTAAAAACTGTAAATACAGGTGTGAGGCATTGCAGTAGAGAAAAATCTCTCGCCTTTATATATATATATATATAAAAAAATAATATTCACTTATATATATATATATATAAAAAAGGATTTCAAAATACAAACCTGTATCTGCTATATTATATAAAGGGTTTTAGACTATTGAAAAAATCTAAATGGAGATAGATAGGGTTTTAAAATAAAAAAGAACTTGTCTATATGTTAAGAAATAAAGGAGTTTAAAATGCAAAAAGAGATGATGGATATGAAGGAATTTAAAATAGAGAAAAGTCTGGATAGGTAGAGCTCTCTACGCTTACCGTGTGTCACCGAGTAAAAGGTTCTATGGAAGTGTAAACAGATAACTAAGACTAAAATGTAGACAGAATTGTAAGTAGGTATCTAAGTCTAAAGAGGGAAGTCTAAGATATCAAAGTGTCAAAATATCCAAGTCTAAACAGCTAGCTAATCTAAATAGATGTTCTATATAATAAGTGTAAATAGCCACGTACGTGTCAATAGATATAACATATCAGTGTAAACAGGTAATATGCATCAAAGGTTTCTGTTGCCTGAATATGTGTATGTGTAACTAGCTACCTAAGTGTAAATGTCTATGCTACAGAAGGTTTATAAAATGCAAAGAAACCCTGTTTATAGAAAGGATTTAAAAACTCGACCTCCCCCTCGAATCTCTCTTGCAGGTATAAAAGCACTTCCCAAAGCTGTCCCTTCCCCCTTTTCCCATCCCGCTTTGGGGCCAGTTTCCCCCAAACGGGGACTTTCCCCTGCAGGGCCACGCAATTTGGAGGGGGGGAGCAACACAGTTTGGGGCTCCCAGGAAAGCCAAATCCGCCTGGATTTGTGCAGCTGGAAAGCAAACACTGCCGCCCCCATGTTAATGCAGAAAACCAAAACCAAAAATGACCCATTGTTATGATGTGGAAAAGTGCCGGAAAACCCCAGAACTGAATATTTTGGAAAGCAGAAACCCCCAAGTTTTGTATGATGTCAAAGCAAAAAAAAAAAAAAAACAAAACCCACAAACAACCAAAACAAAAAACAACCAAAAAACAAACCAAACCCCACCAAAAAACACTGCTAATTTTGGCAAAAATTGGGGTGAAATGTTGGCAGTTCGAGGAGCATTGCTGGGAATTATCTGGAGTGGATTTGTTCTCTGGCGTGGATTCGTTCTCTGGCGTGGATTCCTTCTCCGGAGCGGACTATCCGTTGCGGCTTATCCCAGGTGAGTTATCTGCTGTGGATTATGCCGGGCGGACCCCCTGGTGCAGGTCATCCCCACCCGTGTCCCCCCCGTGCACCTTTCTACCCACACACAGCCGCTGTCTGTCCGTGTCCGTCTCCGCCCCCCGTCCTCCTCTGCCTGTCTCTGCGCCCTCCCAAGTGCTCTCCACCCAAACGTCCCCCCACACAAGGTTTTCCCCCCGTGCGGGTTTTTTCCCCGTGAGCGTGCCCCCCGCATCCCCTGCCCTCCAGTCTTGTGCCCCCGCTCCCCTGCTCCCCCCTCCCATAGCCCCTTTGCTTCTGGACCCCTGGGGCGCTGCCTGCACCCCCCCATCTGCCCATTGCCCCCCACCCAAACTCCGACACCCCCCACCCGCTCCCTCTGTTGTCCGAAAGGCGGATCCTTTGCCCGGTGTGCAACAGCCCAATGACCACCCACTCAGGAGAGACATTGATCACTTATTTCAGGTTTGCGCAAAGCTGGGTGCTTGGCGATTTCCCACAAATCAGGCACACCCTCACACAAACCGGCAGTGTATTTGTCAGGTTACAAGATCGGTATAAACCTGCCTAAATTTACACTTATCGGCTGGTGATTAACATTTCATACACTATTGGTTTGCTGTACTTAAATTAGCCTCGCTTGCTATGTAAATTAGCACGCGTGCCCCTTTCAGGTGGGGGGGCAAGTCTTTTCGGTCCTGAATTGAGTCGGCGGTCGCGATCTCCCCTCGCCACGTTTACCTTTCACCCACTTTCTGCAGTTTGATCAAACTTCACGCTTCTCTGGCCACCGTCAGTCTTTGGTGCCGAGATGCTCCCTTTTATCGGTCTGTGAGCTCTTCCTCAAGGCTGGAGCCGTTAGTTGCCCACAGTTTGTTACTTAAACAAACACTTTCATCTCTTTGAGCTCCCTCCCAAATTCTGTTCCCAAGGCGCAAGCAGTTAGCAGTTTTGCTAATTGGAAAATTACTGTTTCTGACATCATTTCCCCCTTTTGAGACTTGTCTAAGGGTATTCCTTAGATAAGTCATTTTTGTGCCGGATTGCTGGCCAAGCAACACCTACAGGTGCATTGTAGAAGTACATACAGACACACAAAAGCTAACAGGATTATTATTAATAATGCCAGTAATCTCTTGATCCATAGGTTTAAATCAGGGAACCAGGAAGTTAACCATCCCCAAGTCTCTTTGAATCCTAAAGGTGCATCATCTTTTTGAATTTCATGTTAGATTTTAGTTTGTTGCCAAATTTCATTTAAATCAGTAGAGATTTGCCCACTTTGATGCACATATACACAACAACCAGTATTGATCACTGCACACACCCCTCCTTGAGAAGCCAATAGCATATCCAATGCCATTCTATTTTGGGTGGCTTCCCCAATCTCTGACGCTTCCCTTGCAAGGCTTTGATAGCATCAGCTGTCGCATTCTCTATGTTTTCAATAAGTGCTGAAATAGTCACTATTGCTTTTTCCAGTTCTCTAACTCCTAACCAAGGGAGAAACCACCCGACAAATGAATGGAAGGCAGCTGGTCGATCAGTTAATGTATCGTCACTTCTTTGGTACCTTTTCATATATGTTCTTACCCATAGCCCTGTGTTCATTTCATTCATTATGGTAATATTAGGGACAACCGCACGTAGGGTGCAAGTCCCAGACCAACTGGGCGGCAAGACTTCCCGTGCCTTCTTTCCACATGGCCAAAACCGGCCGCTGCCTTCGGAACGTTCCCACAGCCGTTCTGTCGTGTCTTTCCTTGTGACTGCACTGGCCGCTCACAGCACGGGTAACGCTCTACCGACGTGTTACCAGGTGACCTGGTCTTATTTGTTGTCATACACTTAACACATCTCGTACATTCCAGGTTTGAAAATCACTTTTTTTTTTCCTTGTGAATTTCGGTTTTACCCACAAATTATTCCTGGACTTATTGAAGGGAATTGGTATTCTGACTGAAGGTACTCCCTTATTGCCATGCTCTGGGAAATGGGTACACACCCAGCAACTTGTTCGATTAGCTATTTTCATAGCTTTTTCAACCATTTCCAGGTGGAGATTATGACTCCAAGCATCAGAGCATCCCTCCTGGTTCCCTTTGGGTACCTGACTCAGGAAAGGGAAAAAAAAGTAACCACCGTATTTCTCTTGTTGGGCTTTAGAAAAGTAGTGTACCTGTATAAAAACCATAGAAACAGTATTAATGTTATTCCTAAAAGACAATACAAGAAAATTTTTCCTTGTACACTCTAAATGTAAAACTGATTCAATATCAGTCCAAGTGCAGTTCATTTGTCTCTGCATAATTTTAACTTCAAAGGTTGTACTTGTTCAACTCTCTACATCTTTGGAGGGGCCGCTTTTACTCGGGTGTAGTGAATCCAGGTATCAATCCCCTGACGTTTCACGGCAGTGTTTGTAGTTAAAGGTACAAGGTCAGGTCCCTTCCACTTTTCTGTCAATGGCTCCTCTTTCCAGGTCTGCAGACACACCTGAGCTCCTGGCTTAAACGGGCGTACAGCTGAATCCAAAGGCACAGGAGTTCTCAGCTGGACGTGCCTATGGAGAGAAGTGAGAACCCTTGCCACAGGCAAGAGAGAGTCATTTGACACTTGGTCACCCTTAAGGTGCATCTGAGTTCCTTTCCCTGTTAAATTTACCGTGTAAAGTTTCCCATACAAAATTTCAAATAGACTAATTCTTTCTCTAACTTCAGGGGTTATTCTAATTCTTAATAACGCTAGAGGCAAAACTTCTATCCATTTCATCTGGGTTTCCTGACACAATTTTCCAATCTGCCTCTCTGTTGTCTGATTCATCCTTTCTACTTTTCCACTGGACCGGGGTCTCCATGGAGTATGTAAATCCCACTTAAGTTGTAAAAATCTTGACACCCCTTGAACCACTTCTGCAACAAAATGAGGCCCTTGATCTGAAGAAAACCCTCCTGGTACCCCAAATCTTGGTATAATTTCCTTTAACAAAGTTTTTACCGCTTCTCTTGCCTTGTTGGTGCGACATGGGAAAGCTTCAGGCCATCCTGAAAAAGTATCAACAATTACTAATAAATACTTATATCCATTACAATTACGTAATTCAGAAAAATCAATTTGCCAATATTCCCCAGGCGTGAAACATCTTTTTACCTCTCTGGGAGGGGGTGTCCTTTGGATCTTAGGGTTATTTTTGACACAAACCGCGCGTTGTTGTGTGACACTTTTAGCAATCAACATCATGTTGATTCCTACAGCCTACCTCTTACTGTTTCAATTAAAGCTTCAGTTCCCATACGTGTGCTCTTATGTGTTCGTTCCGTTAGTTCCTTCATTATCTGTGGAGTTACAACACATTGTCCGACTGGAGTCACCCACCATCCTTCGGCAGTCTTAATGCATTTCAATAGTTCAGCCAACTTGTCTTCTTTTTCTGTATATTTAGGAGTGTCAGTTTTTAAGATTCTTTCTGGAACTAAGGTTGTCACTGTTGCTGATAGAGCAATTCTTTTTCGCAGCCTCATCTGCTTTTCGATTTCCTTTAATTACATCAGTTTGACCAGACTGATGTGCTTTGCAGTGTATTACTGCTATTTCTTTAGGTTTATTAAGTGCCTCAAGTAATTTCATAATCTCTTTGCTGTATTTTATTGGGTTTTCTTGTGATGATAACAGTCCTCTTTCTTTCCAAATTGCACCATGTGCATGTATTACTCCAAAAGCATATTTTGAATCAGTATAGGTATTAGCCCGCTTTCCTTCTGATAATTCCAGAGCTTGAGTTAAAGCGACTAATTCAGCCTTCTGAGCAGGTGTATTCACTGGCAGTGGTCTTGCTTCTATTTCTTCTTCTAAGGTAACAGCAGCATACTCAGCCCTCCGTTCCCCTTTCACGGCGAAGCTGCTTCCATCAGAGAACAGCTCCCAGTTGGGATTCTGCAAGGGAGTATCCTTCAGGTCTGAACGACTAGAGTACACCTGTTCGATGGTTTGTGGACAATCATATGACAATTCCTCCCTTTCACGTACAGGTAACAGCAATGCCAGAGTCAGGGCACTGGACACTCTCATTGCTATATATTCTTGTTCGAGCAATATTGCTTGGTCTTGTACCATTCTGCTCGGGGATAGCCAATGATGTCCTTTCTGCTCCAGCACCGCTGCAACAGCATGTGCCACATAAACAGTTATTTTCTGTCCCAAAGTCAATTTTCATGCCTCTTGTATTGGCAACACAGCAGCTGCTACCGCTCTCAGACACCCTGGCCATCCAGAATTTACTTTATCCAATTGTTTTGAAAAGTAAGCTACTGGTCTTTTCGT
Organism: Nipponia nippon; assembly: GCF_047370975.1. NCBI lineage: Eukaryota > Metazoa > Chordata > Aves > Pelecaniformes > Threskiornithidae > Nipponia > Nipponia nippon. Next base: position 48,863 of record NW_028262320.1, on the reverse strand, counting down.
CTCCCAAAGTTTGTACAAGCACTCCCAGTGCCTGATGTTTGATAAATTCAGGAGACCTAAAGCACTCATGAGAGCGATTTTTATTTCATCAAATCCTTTCTGGCATTCTGGAGTCCATTCCAATAGCCCTCCTGGTCCCTTAACAGCTTCATACAAAGGTTTAGCCATTAACCCCAAATTAGGTATCCACAGGCGACACCATCCAGCCATTCCTAGAAATCCCCTGAGTTCTCTTTTCGATGGGGGAGGGCGATTTGGCAGATCGCCTCTTTTCTCTCAACTCCCAGTTTCCTTTTTCCTTGGGATATCTCTAATCCAAGATAAATTACATTTTTCTGCATAATCTGTGCTTTCTTTTGTGGCATTCTGTATCCTGCCAACCCCAGACACTTCAATAGATTAATAGTTGCCTCTTTACATTCTTCAGCTCTGTCTGCCCCCAACAAGATACCATCTACGTATTGTAACCAGGGAGCGGTAGGCTTCTGACCTTGCCATTGTTCCAGTTCTTTTGCCAATGCATTACCAAAGATTGTAGGATTATTCTTGAGTCCCTGAGGAAGCACTGTCCGGCAGAACTGCACTTTGCGTCCCGTTGCAGGGCTCTCCCATTCAAAGGCAAACAGCTTCCCACTTTGTTCGTCCAATGGAATGCAAAAGAAAGCATCTTTTAAGTCCAACACTGTAAAATAAACATTTGAATCAACTATCGTTGTCAGCAGAGTGTAGGGATTAGGCACCACCGGGTGTACAGCAATCACTATTTGATTAATAGCTCTTAGATCCTGTACTAATCGATATTCCTACGAATGTGGCTTTTTATCAGGCAAAATCAGGGTATTGTATTCAGATTGACACTCTCAACAGTCCATATTTTAGAAAATTATTAATTATAGGCTCCAGTCCAACCCGAGCTTCCAATTTCATGGAATATTGTTCTCGTCTTACTGGCCTCGCTCCCAGTTTCAAGTCCACTTTTACCGGTTCTGCCAATTTGGCTCTTCCAGGTTTCTCAGTTGCCCATTCAAAGGCAACCGCTGCATTCATGATTTCAGAGGGCGCTTCAATTTGTTCTTCCTTATTTTCAGCATTCTTCGTTTCTGACAATTCCTGTAACATATATGCTTGTGCCTCCCAGGCGTTATTTTGTGGAATATGCAATTGAACTTTATTCTCATGAAAAAGTTATCTGTGCTCCCAATTTATTCAATAAATCCCTTCCCATCAGAGGTAGGGGACATTCTGGCATATACAAAAATTCATGTGTAAGTGCTTTGTTTCCAATTTCACACTTGATCGGTTGAAAGAAAGTTCTAATCTCTCATTTTCCCGTGGCACCAATTACTGACATTGAGAATTTACTCATAGGTCCTTTACAACTGTTTAATAGAGAATATATTGCTCCTATGTCAACTAAAAATTTAACCGTCTGATTCACCAGCTGAACTGAAACCAGGGGATCAGCTGGGGAGACCTTAATGTTTTCCCCCGGTGCCCTTCCTTCATTCTCTGAATCCTCTGACGCCATAAGGTGGGCATTTCTTACCCGATCCTGCTCCTCTAGCCCCTTTGGGCTCGGGCGTTCATTCTTCCAGCGTCCCTCCTGTTTACAGGCTGCACGGTGCTTTGGACCCACCAGGGTTAGGTTTTGTGACCCTCTTCCCGGCGTCATTCCGCCTCGTCCCCCTCTTACTCTACTTCCACCCCTACCTTTCCTTCTACTATTATTCCCATTTATTGCTGCTGCCAGCGAAGATGCTTGCAACTTCATTCTATTCTGTTTCTCTTTTCTTTCTCTCTCATCCCAGTTATTGACATACCCCTGTCCCCATCGACTTTCCGTTACAGTCTCTTTATATCCTGCACCGACTGCCCAATAAACACCATACTGAACATCCTCCCATTTGCTTCATCATCCGGATTCAAATCCATCCATTTTGTAGCAGTTTCACACAGCCTCTCATAGAAAGCAGAAGGGTCTTCATTTTTACTCTGAACCACCTGATACAACTTTGCAAGATTTTTGGGTCTAGGTACCCCCTGCTTTACCCCACACAAAATTAACTGCTGATACCTTTTGATCATCAATCTGTCCGCACTAATATTCTGATCCCAATCTGGTTCTTGTATTGGCATAAAATGACCCGGACCGCCCCTGGTATTTAACCTCATATTGTCCTCTGGAGCTTTTCCTAACACCATTCTCTTCTCCTCAGGGAGAAATAAAGTATTAAGCAACGCCTGCATATCTTTCCAATCCGGGTTATGATTTTCAATTATCAATTTAAAGGACCGATACATTTTTTCCGGATTTTCCCGATATGACCCAGCAGACTCCTTCCAATTCATTAACTCTGAGGCTGAAAAAGGTACTGTCACAGAGACAGGCGTTCCGTCCGGTCCTACCGCCTGGCGCAACGGAGCCCGAATTACGGGGTTCTGCTGCGCCCGACTTCTGCCCACAATGGGACTCACGTCCTTCGCTGCTTCTCTCCCTGCCAACAACACTGTCCCCTTCCCTTCCCGGGGACACCATCAGCTGCGCATCCTCTTCTCCAGCTTCCACTTTCAAACACCTTTTCCCAATGCTAGAAGCAGAACAACACTGAGGCAATTTATTTTTATACTCCGTCATCAAGACATTTGAATCAGATACCAACAATTTGCATTTTCTTGTTGTCTTATAATCATTTCTTAAAGAAAAGAACAAATCCACGTATTTCATCCCATTTATCCTGCCTTCTACAAAATAACGAGCTGCAAAATAGTATTATAATTCAGAGTTCTCATATCCGGCCATTTTTCCCCATCATCCAATTTATACATCGGCCACCATTGACTGCAGTATTCTTTTAACTTTCTTTTACTTAGGGGATCCCCACCAAACTTATTCCGGTATTGCAGGATGTATCCTAACAGAGAGCAAAGGGGAGGTTCAGCAGACTTTCCTGCCCCTTGTCCCGCTCCCATATTTTTACCCAAAAAGAATGGTCTTATCCCCTTTTTCAGGCACTCCAGTCATCACTGTCAAGCGTTCACGAATACCTCTTACTTTTACCGTTTATACAGCTCCCCTTACAGTGTCTCTAATTTACACGCTGCACCTTTGAGTCGTTTGCCCGCTCCGGACAGGGAGAGCACTCGCAGAGTCCCCGAACAAACAGGTCGGCGCACGCTGGAATCCGAAGAACAGCTTCTCCCCTCTGGTGGCCGGCGAGTCGCTCCGGGCAAGGCTCCACGGCTGTCCCATCGCGGTCGCCAAAACTCTTGTCCGAAAGGCGGATCCTTTGCCCAGTGTGCAACGGCCCAATAACCACCCACTCAGGAGAGACACTGATCACTTATTTCAGGTCTGCGCAAAGCTGGGTGCTTGGCGATTTCCCACAAGTCAGGCACACCCTCACACAAACCGGCAGTGTATTTGTCAGGTTACAAGATCGGTATAAACCTGCCTAAATTTACACTTATCGGCTGGTGATTAACATTTCATACACTATTGGTTTGCTGTACTTAAATTAGCCTCGCTTGCTATGTAAATTAGCAGGCGTGCTCCTTTCAGGTCGGGGGGCAAGTCTTTTCGGTCCTGAATTGAGTCGGCGGTCACGATCTCCCTCGCCACGTTTACCTTTCACCCACTTTCTGCAGTTTGATCAAACTTCACGCTTCTCTGGCCACCGTCCAGTCTGGTACCGAGATGCTCCCTTTTATCAGTCTGTGAGCTCTTCCTCAAGGCTGGAGCCGTTAGTTGCCCACAGTTTGTTACTTAAACAAACACTTTCATCTCTTTGAGCTCCCTCCCAAATTCCGTTCCCAAGGCACAAGCAGTTAGCAGTTTTGCTAATTGGAAAATGACTGTTTCCGCAAGACACCACCTGCACCCTGCTCCCATCCCGCTCTCCCTGCCCCTGTGTTTTGGATTTGTGCTGGAAAAAGTGTTGATAACACACGCAGGGATGTTTTAGTCACCGAGCAGCACTTGCACAGAGTCAAGGCCCTTTCTGCTCCTCACCCTGCCCCGCCGGCGAGCAGGCGGGGGCACAGAAAGCTGGGAGGGGAGGGGGCTGGGACAGCGGACCCCGGCCGACCAAGGGGACATCCCGCACCGTGTGCGTCACGTCCAGCCATAAAATGAGGGGGGAGGCTGGCGGGGGGCTGCGGCTCAGGGACTGGCGGAGCATCAGTCGCTTGGTAGTGAGCAATTGTTTTCAGTTGTATGGCTTGTCTGCATTGGCTTTTGTTTTTCTCTTAGATTTTTAGTTTTCCTCTTTTCTGTAATGGTGGTTGTGGTTGTTCAACTGTTTTTATCTCAATCCATGAATTTTCTCACTTTTACCCTTCTGGTTCTGATCTTTTTATTTTTTTTACTAAAATCTCTCCAGGGTCTGTTGACTCGCTGGTGTCACTCTCCCACCCCTGATGCCACATGCAGATGAATCCAGCACTCCCGGGGGCTTACTCTGGGGGCAAAAAAGCCGAGGCAAGGCAAAGGTATTGACCAGGTTCCCTGTGCTGCGTCCCCCGGCTGGGTGCTGGGGTGGGGGGCGCGGAGAGAAAGGGCCAGCAGCCGCTGCAAGCTGTCAAGTGCAGAGGACTGAAATGCTCGAGCCGCTTGGGTGCTTTTTGGTGGCGAGGCGGTGGCTGTGGCTGCGTGGGCTGTGAGCGGGAGCAGGGGCAGAGAAGGGCGAGGCTTGTGACACCCCCCGCCCCCCCCGTAAGGCGGCGGCGGCGGCGGCGGCGGCTGCGGGCGGCCCCAGGCGGGCCGGGGTCGAGTCCTTTCTCCCCGCGGGGCGCGGTCGGAGCGCCGGGCTTGGTGTGGTGCTGCCGCCTGGCGGCCAAAAGCGGGTACTGCAGGGCGGGAGCCGCGCAGGGGCGGTGGCGTCCCCGTGGTCGCCGGTGCCGGTGGCCGGTAACGGGCATGCGACAGCGCGGTGGCCGCGGGGTGCTGCCGCCGCAGCCGTTGCTGCCTCCCGGTAAGGAAGCGCCGCTCTCGCCGCACGGGAGGCGCTTGCCGCTGCTAGCACTGCCGCGTCCGCCTCCGCTGCAGCCCCGCCCCGCCGCGTCCGCCTCCGCTGCAGCCCCGCCCCGCCGAATGCCCCGGTCCTGGTGTGGAGCGGCCCCGCCCCTAGCGCCGGGCCCCGCCCCTGGATGCCCCCGGGCAGGGGAAGGGCACCACCCCTAGCGACAGGCCCCGCCCCTGGAGACCACGCCTGCGCACTGTGTTGGGGTGGAGCTTAGCCGCGGGGGGCGGAGCCTAGCGGTGGTAAGCCGGAGCTTTGTCGTGTGAGGGCGGAGCTTCACCGGCGCATGCGTGCTGTCTCGGGGGCGGAGCCTTGCCGCGGGGGGGTGGCGCTTTGCTCTGAAGGGCGGGGCTTTGCCGTGGGTGGGCGGAGCTTGCCGTGTGAGGGCGGAGCTTAACCGGCGCATGCACGCTGTCTTGGGGCGGAGCTTTGCCGTGGGGGCGGAGCTTTGATGAGAAAGGCGGAGCTTTGCCGCGCATGCGCGCGGCCTCGGGGGCGGAGCTTTGCCGCGGGGGGGGCGGAGCCTTGCCAGGTGAGGGCGGAGCTTTGCCGGGTGAGGGCGGAGCTTGACCAGCGCATGCGCGATGCGTCGGGGAGGGAGCCTTGCCGCGGGGGGGCGGAGCTTTGCCGGGTGAGGGCGGAGCTTCATCGGCACATGCGCGATGAGTTGGGGACGGAGCTTTGCGAGCTTTGCCGTGGGAGGGCGGAGGTTTGCTGTGAAGGGCGGAGCTTTGTCTGCGCATGCGCGCTGTCTCAGGGGAGGAGCTTCGATGCGGGGGGCGGAGCTTTGCCATGGGAGGGCGGAGCTTTGCCGGGGGGCGGAGCTTCACCGGCGCATGCGTGCTGTGGGCAGGGCAGAGCTTGGCTGCAGAGGGCGGGGTTTCTCGCTGGGGGGCGGAGCTTCGCCAGCGCATGCGAGGTGCATCGGGGGCGGGCATCGCGCCGTGGGTGGAGCTTCCCCCGCGGAGGGGCCAGCGGGAGCCCGGGGCGGAGCGGAGCGGTCGTTGGGCTGCGGCTGCACAGAGCACACAAAAGCTTAAAAAACCAAACCCCCCCCGGCAAAAAAATAACTCGTCCAAACCACCAAAATGGCCGACAGAGTCCTCCCGGATCACAGAGAAGGTCATCCAGACCATAGAGATAAGACAGAAAGTCGTCCCAGATTCGAAAGACTGTCCTTCAGACCATCGAGATGCAAGCGGAAGTCCTCCCGGAGTATAGGGCAGCTCCGCAGACCATGGAGATGACACCGAAAGTCCACACAGACCATCGAGAAGGTCCTCCAGACCATAGAGAGGAGACAGAAAGTCATCCCAGATTCGAAAGACTGTCCTTCAGACCATCGAGATGCAAGCGGAAGTCCTCCCGGAGTATAGGGCGGCTCCGCAGACCATGGAGATGACACCGAAAGTCCACACAGACCATCGAGAAGGTCCTCCAGACCATAGAGAGGAGACAGAAAGTCATCCCAGATTCGAAAGACTGTCCATCAGACCATCGAGATGCAAGCGGAAGTCCTCCCGGAGTATAGGGCGGCTCCGCAGACCATGGAGATGACACCGAAAGTCCACCCAGACCATCGAGAAGGCCCTCCAGAGCATAGAGGTGAAACGAGAAGTCCCCTGGATGATACAGAAGGTCGTCCAGCCCACAGAGATTAAACTGGAATTCCTCCCAGACCATGCGCGGTGCGTCGCGGGCGGGCATCGCGCGGTGGGCGCAGCTTCCCCCCGCGGAGGGGCCAGCGGGAGCCCGGGGCGGAGCGGAGCGGTCGTTGGGCTGCGGCTGCAGGCAGGGAGGAGGTGAGCGGGGAAGCCCCGAGGAGGGCGGCGGTGCCTGGGGGGGAGCGGCCGGGCCGGCGGGAGGCACGGAGCGGGGAGGGTGCGGTGCCGTGTGGGAGCCGGGCGGGCGGGGCTTCCCGGAGCCGGGCGAGGGGGGGGGGCGCACCGGGTCGGGGCCGGTGGCGAGATCAGCCCGGAGTTGGGCGGGGGCCGCGCCGGGCCGGAGCCGGGCGGTGGGGGGGGCGCCGCGCCGGTCCGGAGCCGGGCGGTGGGGGGGCGCCGCGCCGAGCCGCGCCGCTCCGGGGCGGGGGGTGCCGCGCCGAGCCGCGCCGCTCCGGGGCTGGGCGCCGGGGGGCCGCCGCGCCGAGTTGAGCCGCACTGGTTCGATGCTGGGCGGGCGCCGCGCCGGTGCGGGCCGGGCGACGGAGAGGCGCCGCACCGAGCCGCGCCGGGGCTGGGCGGCGGGGGAGCGCCGCGCCGAGCCGAGCCGCGCCGCTCCGGGGCGGGGGGCGCCGCGCCGGTCCGGGGCCGGGCGGGCGCCACGCCGCGCCGGTCCGGGGCCGGGCGGCGGCGGGGCGCCGCGCCGCGTCGGCGCCGGGCGGGGGCGGGCAGCCGGAGGTGTTGGCGGGGGCTGCCCGGAGCCGCGCTGGGGGCTCGGCGGGGCTTCCATGTGCGGCGGCGGCGGGGGGAACGGTGTCCCCGCAGGGTCCCAAAGCACGGAGGGCTGCGTCCCCTGGCATCCGGGGCTTTTGGTCGGCCACGTTGGTTGCCCGGGGCATGCCGGGAGGTGTAGTTTCTAGGGCCGTGGCTGCCGGACAAACCGCTTCGTTTTTTGCCTCCTCCTTTCCCAGCGTCACCTTCTGCGTCCCGGGAAGAAAATCCCGCGTGGGTGATTCCGCTCGGCGCTCAGGTAATCGCGTGTCTGGGGCTGCGGGAGCGGGGAGAAACCCTTGCCGGGTCGAGGACGCTCCAGGGGCGCCACATCAAAGCCAGAGGAAAGGCAAAGCCGCTGCCCGTGCCGAAAAGCCGATGACAAATTGCAGCTGAGAGAGCGCGCCGCGTTCCTGCAGTGCTCCCTTGGCAGTTTCGGCTGTTTGCCTTCCGGGCAAAAGAACAGACTTTCCTCTAGGAGAAATGAAGAGCTGCCTGTTCCCTTCTTTAGGGTCCGGTGTTTCTCTTCTGGTCGGTCGTGCTACTTTGATGGGCGAGCTGGAACTAGCCTGTTGTTTTGATACGCAGAACTAAATTGTTAGTAACATGCGGTGTCGGTAGAGTTCATTTTGGAGCACCTAGGTGCCAGTGGAAACGTCAGGAATGAAACGCGATGGAAACCGATCTTTAAACTTTAGTTTTCCTTGGTTTTTCTTTGCCATCAGAGCGTCGATGGCACGGTGGCCTGTGGCTCGGTGCACGTTCTGTTCCGTGGAGCCTTCGGTCTAGGACTTTGAAGTAACAAAGTTTGTCCTTCCAGAAAAGGGCTAGTCGCTCCTAGGATTGAGGTGTGGGCTTGGAGAGTCTCTTAAGCACGTGCCTAGAATTAAAGCCGAATTTCACTTCGTGTTGCTGCTGTTTGTCTTCACTTTCATTCCTTTCGCCACGGCTCCATCGTGAGCGGGAGCTCTGAATCATCCCTTTTTTTCAGTCTCGCACACGTTTTTTTACCCAAGGAGGTGCTACGTTTAGAAGTTAAGGAGTTTTCTCACAAACGCGTCGGTCGATGCAATTGCGTTGTGATTGTTAAAACCCCCAAAATAACACCGGTCTTACAGATCTGGCCTATTTCTTCTGAACACGGATTCGTCGCGTGCAAATCGGGATACAGATCGTCTGCGCTTCCTGCTCTGTGGAGGACACTGTGCTGAGACAGGGGTGAGCTCCCAAAGGAAAAAAAATACAAGGTCATGGGGTTTTTTTGTTTGTATTTGGGGGCGGGGGGGTGTATTTAAAAGAAAAAAAAAAAAAGAGTGGAATGTTGACTGGTGGCAGCCTGCAGAGCTCTTTTGCTGCCCGGCCTCTCCTTTTCCTCTCTTGAAGTCCTCTTTCGTGGCTGTAATTGTCGTTTGGAGAAGTTTGGAAGAGCAGTTCAGGGACTTGCCTGGGCCCGTGTGCTAGTAATACCAGGAAGGGAAACGCTTGAACGGATAGCAAAGAAGTTGGCTCCAAGTAGAGGTTCTGAAGGAAGAACAACGATAACAGGAAGCAAATAGCAAGTTACCAAAAAATGGGCGCGTGTCAAACGCCTCCGAGTTTTATTGCCGAATGTTGTTTGGCACTATGTTCCAAAGGGCTCTTTTTTCCTTCGCTCGGCTGTAGCCTTCGCAAGACTTCACAAAACCGGGCAGCTTGGGACTCCTCCCCAGCTTTATGCTACAGGTTTTTTTTCCTCTCTCAGCAGAGCGTCAGCTGCCGCCGTTTCACCGTGGTCGCCCTTTCTTCTGCCGTGAAAGCGCAAGACGGACGGAAAGGCTGCGTAGCGGTCTGCGAGTACAAGGTGCGTCCGCGATGCGTGTCCGCGTTTTTCCTAAGGCGCTTGTAGCATGGACTTCAAAGTTAACGTCAAGAATGCGCCAGCTCTCCTTCCTTCTCTAGTTTTTCTAGGAACTATTTTAGCGCAGATCCTAAAAGGAAAAGAAGGTCTGCGCTGGAGCGTGTTCTGCCTGTGCAAAGCCGACTTCCCTCCGTTTATTTTGCCTTCCTGAAAGCGCAATCTTCTGTTTCTGTGCGCTTACTAGGAAATGATATCGGGAAAATAGTTGCGTCCTAAAAGAGGAAAGACGCCGTTTGTAAGAGTTCAGGCGTTCAGAAGAAACAGGCTTTGTTTTCGTCATAGAAGCTGTGTGCTTTTTCAGTCAATAAGTTTTGAAAATATCTTAGAGTAGTCCTTGAAAAGCTTACTGAGATACTAGCGTCCGTACTAAAAGCGATCCAGGTCCAAGGAGAGACGTGGACAAAAGAGGAGGAATCGGCCTCGAAAATTCGTGTGTGTGATTAAAAACGTTCAAAACTGTAAATACGGGTGTGAGGCATTGCAGTAGAGAAAAATCTCTCGCCTTTATATATATATATATATATATATATATATATATATATATATATAAAATAATATTCATATGTATATATACAGTATTCATATATATATATATATATATATATATATATATAAAAAGAAGGATTTCCAAATACAAACCTATATCTGCTGTATTATATAAATGATTCAAAAATAATTTTCTGTCTTTTTCCATTTTTTCCGTCTCCGTTTTAGTTCACCGATGCGGGTTTTTAAATCACTTCCTGATGTCCTGTTTTTTAATTTTCCCAATTATTTCTTGTCTTTCCTTAGTGCCCTTGCTTTTTAAAATTTTGATTCTGCATCTCTGTTTTAGTGCACTGTCCCTAATGCTGATTGCTTTTTAAGTTTTCTTTCTATGCCTCCTTTTATTCCGTTCACTGTCTTTATTTTGAATGATTTCTTGTCTTTCCTTAGCACTGTCGCTTTTAAAAATTTCTGTCTATGTCTGCATTGTAGTTCAATGTTGCTACTTTGTACTGCTTTCCTCTCTTAATCCTTTGGCTTTTAAAATTTCTACTTGCATCTTGTTTGCTGTCATTAATTTTTAATTATTCTTTCTTGTTTTTCCTTAGTGCCATCACTTTTTAAATCTTCTTTTCCATCTCCATTTTAGTTCACCGATGCGATTTTAAAATTTTTTCCTTATTTCCTTAATCACCATTGCTTTTAAAAGTTTGTCTGTTTTTATACCATTTCCTGTCTTTATTTTGATGTGTTTATCTTTAATTATTTTTTTGTCTTTCCTTAGTGCCCTACCTTTTAAAATTTTCTTTCCACAGCTCTCTTTTAGTTTGCTTTCTTTTTCTTTTAGTTTTCTTTCTATGCCTACGTTTATCCTGTTCACTGTCTTTATTTTTTAATGATTTCTTGTCTTTCCTTAGTGCCTTTGCTTTTTAAAATGTCTATTTATGTCTGTGTTGTAGTTAGCTGTCACTATTTTTTAGTGCTTTCCTTTCTTAATCTTAATATTTGGGTTTTCCTTTTTTCCTTTCTTAATCTTGATCATTGGTTTTTAAAATTTTCTACTTTTATCTCCTTTGCTGTCATGAGATGTTAATTATTTTTTCTTGTTTTTCATTACTGCCATTGCTTTTACAATTTTTTAATTCTACATCTCTCTTTTAGTTCACAGTTTCGATTAATTTTTTCCTTATTTTCCTTATAGTTTGCCATCGCCGTTTTTTCATTTGCTCAATATGGCTTTAATCTCCATTGCTTTTAAATTTTCTGTCTCCTTTTATCCCCTTTGCTGTCTTTATTGTGCTCTAGTTAATTATTTCTTGTCTTTCCTTAGGGCCCTCCCGTTTTAAATTTTCTTGCTCTGCCTTTCGTTTGCTGTCCCTAGTTTTTAGTTCCCTCCCCTTCTTTTCCCTAATGCTCACGGCTTTGCAAATTTTCTTTCTCTGCCCACTTTTCTCCTGTTCACCATCTGTAGTTTTGAATGATTTCTTGTATTTCCTTAGTGCGTGGTTTTTTTTTTATTTCTGCATTGTAGTTCACTGCTGCTATTTTTTAGTTCTTTCCTTTCTCCGTCCTTTGGCTTTTAAAATGTTCTACTTTTATCCCGTTTGCTGCTGTTAGTTTTTGATTGTCCTTTCTTGTCTTTCCTTAGTGCTATCGCTTTTTAGATTTTCTTTCATCATCTCCATTGTAGTTCAGTGATGCTATTTTTGAATGTTATCCTTATTTCCTTAATCACAGTTTCTTTTAAAGTTTTCTGTCTCCTTTTGTTCCAGTAGCTGTCATTATTTCCCTGTATTTATGTTTTAATTATTTCTTGTCTTTCCATAGTGCCCTCACTTTTTAAATTTTCCTTCTCCATCTCTTTAAGTTCACTGCCACTATTTTTTAATTTTTCCATTTATTTCTCTAATCCCTGTTACTTTTTAAAATTTTCTTTTATGCCGTTCTCAGTCTTTATTATGCTGTTCTTTTAATTACTTCTTGCCTTTCTTTAATTCCTTTGCTTTTTAGATGTTCTATTTTAATCTGTTCTAGCCTGCTGTCTCTCTGTTTTAATTTTTCCCTTATCGCCCCCTTTTAAAATGTTCTTTCTATGCTTACTTTTCTTACTTTTGATGCCTTTATTTTTTAATTATTTCTTTTCTTTCTACATCTCTGTTTTAGTTCAGTCCCTATTTTTAAATTTTTCTATTTTATTTCCCTAATCCCCCTTGCTTTTCAGATTTTTCTACTTTTACCTCGTTCACTGTCTTTATGTTGCTGTCTTGTCTTTTAATAATTTCTTGTCTTTTGTTAGTGCCCTTGCTTTTTAGAGTTTCTTTCTGCATTTATTTTAGTTCACTGTCCCTATTTCCTAATTTTTCCCTTTGTTTCCCTAATTCCCCTCTGCTTATTAAATCTTCTTTCTATGCCTACTTTTATTACCTTTGAATTTTTTTAATAATTTCTTGTCTTAGTGCCGTCACTTTAAAGATTTTATTTTTACATCTCTGTTTTAGTTTGCTCTCCTTATCTCATAATTTTCCCTTGATTTCCCTAATCCCTGTCGCTTTTAAAATTGTCTACGTTTATTCCCTTTGCAGTCTTTATTTTGCTGTCTTTTCTTTTCATAATTTCTTGTCTGTCCTTAGTGCCCTCGCTTTTTCAATGTTCTTTCTCCATCTCTGAGTTTGCTGTCCCTATTTTTCAATTTTTCCCCTTTATTCCCCTAGCTCCCCTCTGCTTATTAAATGTTCTTTCTATGCCCACTGTTATTCCCTTTGCTGTTGTTTAAAAAATTATTTCTTTTTCTTTCATTCGTGCCGTTGCTTTTTAAATTTTCTTTCCACATCTGTTTTAGTTCGCTGTCCCTATCTTTTAATTTTTCCCTTTATTTCCCTCTTACCCATCACTTTTAAAACGTTCTTTCCCTGTCTACGTTTTTCCCTTCGATGTCTTTATTTTTAATTATTTCCTTAGTGCCTTTGATTTTCAATTTTCTTCCTATGTCCCCGTTTCAGTTCAGTGCCCCTACTTTTAAATTTTTTCCTCTATTTCCCTAAACTCTGTTGCTTTAAAAATTTTCTACCTTTATTCCGTTCACTGTCATTATTTTTTAATTATTTCTCATCTTTCCTTAGCGCGGTCGCTTTTTACAATTTCTGTCTCTCTGCATTTGTTTGGTTCGCTGTTGCTATTTCTTTAATTCTTTCCTGTCTTAGTACCTCGGCTTTAAAATTTTTGTTTCTATGTCTACTTTTATCTAGTTTGCTGCCTCCGTGTTTAATTTTCTTTCTGTTTGTCCTCTACCCAGTTGCTTTTGAAATTTTCTTTCTACATCTACTTTGATCAAGCTCCCTATCCTTACTTTTTAATAGTTTTCGGTCTGTTGTGTACCCCGTTGCTTTTAAAATTTACTTTGTATGCGTCTCTCTCTTTGTCCCCCTTTCTTTATTTGGTAGTTTTTTCTTGTCTTTCCTAAGAGACGTGGCTTTTATTTTTCCGATGTCTAATTTTATCCCATCCAACGCGCTTATTTGTTAATGCTTTCCTGTCTGTCCTCCAGCCTGTGCTTCACTTCATCTCTTTTCTTCGTATGTCTCTCTTTAGATTGCCATCTCTATTTTTTTCATTTTCCCCTCTCTTTATCCCTCGGCTTCTAAAATTTTGTTTCCATATGTAATCTGGTTTGCTGTCCCTGTTTTTAGTTCTTTGCTGACTGTGCTGTACCTCTTGGCATTTTCAAGTTTCCTTCTAGGTCTACTTTTATCAAGGTCCCTATCCCTGTTTTTTAATTCTTTCCTGTCCCATCCTTTTTGAATTTTTCTCTCTCTCATCTTGTACGCAGTTTGCTCTCCCTGTTTTTAATTTTTTCTGGTTTTCCTTACCCTGTCGCTTTTACAATTTTCTTTTTATGTCTCCATTTATCTAGTTCCCTTTCCCTTATTCTTAATGCTTTCCTGTCACGTACCATGTTGCTTTTAACGTCTTATTTCTAGGTCTCCATTTATCTAGTTCCCTGTCCCATTTTTCTTTCCTGTGTTTCCTGTAGTCCATTGTTTTTTATTTTCCCTTTCAAATCTCCCTCTACGTAGCTCCCTTTAACAATTTTTTACATGTCCTGCCTCTCTGTCCTGTTCCCTTTCTATTTCTCGCTCTGTCTTACATTCTCTAATTTTTAATTCTTGCCTATGTTTGTTGCTTTTTAATTTCTATTTCTGTGACTGCCTCTATCCAACTTCCTGTCACTTTTTTTTAATTCTTTTTGCTTTTTCCCCCTTTTGTACTTCCCTCTATCCGCCCCGCCCCGCCGCTGCCTGCGTGTCTCTTATTCTCTCTGTCCCTCTCTGCTGTTCCTGTTGTCCCGCTCGGTCCCTTCTGTCTCTCTCCCCTGCCCCCTGTTGCTCCCTGTTCCTGTGGGATCTCCCCATCCTCCTCCTCGCTGCACTCCATTTCTCTCTCTCTCAACACCCTTGTACGGTTCCCCGTCCCTCTCTTGTTCCCAGTATCCCGTTTTCTGGCTCCCTGTCCTACCCCTCTTCTCTACCTCCCTCCATCCTTCCTTCTGCTTTCCTCGTCCCTCTTTTCCCTCTGTCCCGCTGCCTTTGGGCACCGAGCCTCGTAACCAGCTCATTGCTGGGATTTCTGATGGGCGTGAAGGAACAAACATTTGCTGCCTCCTTTGTGACCCCAGATGTGTTTCCAGCCCCTGGCCTCCGGGTGAGCGGCTGCGGTTGGGTCCAGGGGACGCAGTGATGTGCTGTGGGGCTGGGGTGATGGCCTCAGTTCCTGATGGGTTCCAGCTAGGGCAGCCCAGGTGGGACCCATGAAGCGAAGACGGGGCTGGGCCAAGTAGCTGGCAGAGTGCTGCGGTTTGGATTGAGGACGAGAACAATGTTGGTAACGCACTGACGTTTTGTTTGTCGCTAAGTAGCGCTTACACCGCTCAAGGACCTTTCAGCTTCCCGTGCTCTGCCCGGTGCGCCAGAAGCTGGGAGGCGCCACAGCCAGCTCAGCTGACCCGCGCCGGCCGAAGCGCTGTTCCCTCCCGTGTGACGTCACGCTCGGTAGGGAAACGGGGGTCGTTGGCCAGGAGTCAGCGATCGCTGCTCGGGGACGTGCTTGGCATCGGTCGGCGAGTGGTGAGCACCTGTAGAGTGAATCGCTTGCTTTGTATACTGTTATTGGTTTATTATTATTACTGCTAGTACTATTACTACTATTCTGTTGTCTTTTCCTTCAATTGTTCAACTGTTCTTCCTTTAACCCACGAGTGTTCTGACTTCCACCCTTCCAATTTTCTCCCCCGTAGCGGCTGTGTGGTGCTTAGCTGCTGGCTGGGGTTAAACCACGACAAAAGCTTCTGTCTACTTGTATTCCGTTTGCCGTTTCCCTTTTTTAATTCTTCCTTGTCTCTATTAGTACCTTTGCTTTTTCAATTGTCTTCCTACGTCTCTCTTTTAGTTCACTGTCCCCGGTTTTCATTTTTTTCTCTTTGTTGCCCTAATTCCCGTCATTATTGAAGTTTTTTGCTTTTATCCCGTTCCCTGTCTTTAGTTTTCAAGGAGTTGTTCTCTTTCCTTAGGGTCCTCCCTTTTAACAGCCTCGGAGGGGGCGTAGCTTCCCGCTGAGGAGCGGCTGGAGGAGGCGAGGTGGTTGTCAGCCGGGTCGTCATTTAGTAGTAAAGTATGAAATGGCATGTTGGTTAATCATTTCCCGTTTGGTTTTGTGGGAGCTGTGCTGGCTGCCTTGAGAATCGGCCGAGAAGTTGAGGTGAGCTGGGTGGTAGAGGGGAGGCACACGGGGCTGGCTATTTCACCCGAGCGCCACGGGAACTTTGTGTCTCCTGGCATCCTAGGTGCACCGAGCGACAGCCGCAGCATCTTTCTTGAGAACAGGCGTGGAGCAGGGGAGCAGAGCGGTGCGGTGCTTTTGAGGAGGAGGGTGTCGCAGAAGCGGTTGGCAGTAACCAGACCGATGCTGAATACCAGCACTGTGTTTTAGTTTGTTAGTGTGCTGTGGGTTTTTGGGTTGGGAGGTTTTGGGGTTTTTTGTTTTTTGGTTTTTTTTGAGATGATGAAGAGGAACTGAGCGAGTGCAGGAATGTTCTAGTTAGGTGTGTGGTGGTTTTCTTTTTTTCTTTTTTGAGGGTGGATTCAGATCCCTGGCCCTCTGAAAGCTCAGTTGCGGGGTGAGGGCTGAGGAGGTATCAAGGATAGGAATTGCAGGGAGGGGTTATAAAGTTGGTGTCGGGGAGAGGCCTGTCCAGGAGCAGTCTCCTTTGGGAAGGGAAAAGGACCGGGTTACTGTTCTTAGCACGCTGCTGACGTTGGCTGGGCAGGGCGGTTCCATCCTGTGTCTGTGCGTTCTGCTTTTGCGTAGTCTGTCTTCTGTGTCTCGTACCCTGGCTTTCTCGGGTCTTGATGTTTCCGTAGCTCTTGGTGATCATGGGGCCCCTCGGTAAGCCTCCCGAGGGTCTCGAACGCGTCGCCTCATCGGCATGGCGTTTCTTGAGCCCTGCTTATCTTGCCGTCGTAGCTTAAAGCGCGGACGTGTCCGGGAAGCGTCGCGTTACAGATGTTTCTGAGGGATCGTCTGTTGTGTGCTTTTTCAGTCAGTAAGTTTTGAAAATATCTTACAGTAGTACTTGAAAAGCTTACTGAGATACTGGCACCCATACTAAAAGCGATCCAGGTCCAAGGAGAGACGTGGACAAAAGAGGAGGAATCGGCGTCGCTTTCCCGAGAAGCATTGCCAGCCTTGTAAGTAGCGACAGCGAGTCCTGACGTGGTTTTGGTGAGTTACTGCTTCGGCAGCGTCCTTTTTCCTTAACCTACAGCGTGTGGTTTCTTACTTCAGTTGGAAAGAGATTTTCCAGAATGGAAGTCTTTCTCATTCAAAGAAGTTGTGTTTTATGAACTCCCCATCAGAGTGGGGATCTTCAGAGATGATGCGCTTGGCAGTAGAAGTCAGCAGCAGCGAGACTTTCCGCTCTCTTAAAAAAAAAAAAAAAAGAAAAAAAAAAAAAAGAAAGAAAAGTCCGTTTGCTTCCAAAGAGCCGAGCACAGCACGTCTTCCGGAAGTCGATGGCATCGCTGGTTCTCAGTTGCAACAGCCGAGATGTCATCAACACGCGTTCCTCTGCGTGCTTCGGTGCAGCCAAAAGCGTTAGCAAATCTGCCGGTCCTTTTTGGTAGCCTTAGGCATTGCAGCCCCGGGGATTGGATTCCGCCCGCAAAGTAAAACCGTATGGGGGATCTCTTCTCTCACTGATTTTTCTACCCTAGATGTAACTTTAGGAAGAAAAAAAAAGTTAAAATTGTCTATACAAACTGCCTTGCGTTGTTTCACCTGCAACTGCCAACTAGCTGTGGCGTTGTTTCAACTTTAACTGCCAACTAGCTGTGGCGTACAATTGCTCAGGTGTATTTGAGCCGTTAGGTATTTGTTCTAAACGTTGACCAGGAGAGGCAACTGAACGTTACGGGTTTTCCCCCCCCCCCTCCGCTCGTTTGACGGAGTGCTCTGAAGTACTTTTCTTTCTGTCTGGCTTTCAAGGGTGCGTTTCCCTGGCAGTTCAGTAGCATCTCTCTCGGGCAGCGCGGCTGGCCAGATGTCGCTCCTAATGACGTAAGGCGCAAAAAACCCCTGGTCAAATGATAACTGCGTATCTTGGAGACAGATAATCTGCTGGTATCGATTCACAGCTGTGCAAGTTAAATTAACGCAAAAGGAAAATCCAGCCCTTCTCCAGTAGAAGTATTTTTATTGGATGTCTATAAGCACACGCACAGCTTTTTTAGTAGGAAGCGAATTGCTGCGATTTGTCCTCTGGTTTTCCTTTTACCCTCGAAAGCGTTACGCTTCGCTTCCAGCTTTATCGACCGAGCCAGCAAGATGCGCAGGAGCGCGAGGGCCGTAGCTGTTGCGGCGGATCTGTAAGCGTAGATTCTGATTGCGGTACGCCCTTGTCCTGCAGCCTCGCAGGGTTGTCTCCCTGCAGCCGTGCCGTAAGGAAGGGGTGAGACGTTTTCCAACGCCGGCAAGAGCGCGTACTTTTACGCGAAGAACGTGTTTGGAATCGTACCGGTTAGTCTTCATGCTGATTGGAAGCGTTCAGGTCGCTCTAGCTTTTAAAGGACGTCTTGTGTTTTGAGCTGACCTGCTTACCTCGAATCCTCCTTGAGCTCAACTGCTCTCCTCTCCCTTGCTCTGACTGAATTCCTCTACTCGCTGCTGTGCTATTTTTTTCACATGCGGAAATATCGCTTGGGATTTTTGTTTTTCAGGTGTCTCGTTGCAGGCGTCTCGTGATGCTCGCTAGGTCCCCCCCGGCCCAGGTTGGCCTGCCGGTCGTGAAGCGTCCCGAGGGTAAGGGGCCGGCCCCGTGCCTGGAGGCTCCTGGCTCTGTCTCCGGCGGGTGCCCCGCGGGTGCGTCAGCGAGGGCTGTCTGGTGGGGAGAGTGCCGGGCCAAGAGGGAGCGGGGAGGTTCGCTGCCCCGGGGAGCCCGTCCCAGCGCGGGAACGGAGGGGGAGCACGGCAGAGCCGAGCCTGAGCGAGAGGTGCGTCACCGTCCCCTGGCAGGCTCCCCCCGCGGCGTGGGGCAGCCGCCGGCTTGCGGGACAGGGGGGGGGGGGGCTTGCAGCGGTTTGGGGGGGCTGCCCCCATTTTATTTCTCTGGCGGAGCTCCCCTTTTCGGGGGGCGCCTACATATGTAAACGGCATTATTAAAGTAGCGAGCTGCCGGTCGGGGCTGTGTTCCTTGTTTTGTGCCTTTTTTGGGGGGTGATGAAAAAGTGTTGGAGGGGCCTGGGGGGTGATGATGTCATTTGGGGCACCCCAACGTCCCTGGGGGCGGGGGGCGTGATGATGAAACAGAGGAGCAGGTGAGTGGGGGATGAAGGTGTCACGGGGAGGTTTCCCCCCAGAGAAAACTCGTCTGTGTGTGTGTGTGTGATTAAAAATGTTAAAAACTGGAAATACGTGTGCGAGGCATTGCAGTAGAGGAAAATCTCTCGCCTTTATATATATATATATATATATATATTGAAAAATAATATTCATTTCTCTCTATATATATAGAGAAAAGGATTTCAAAATACAAACCTGTACCTGCTATGTTATAGAAATTATTAAAAAATCTAAATGGAGATAGATAGGGTTTTAAAATAAAAAAGAACTTGTCTATATGTGAAGAAATAAAGGAGTTTAAAACGCAAAAAGAGATGATGTAGATGAAGGAATTGAAAACAGAAGAAAGTCTGGATAGGTAGAGGTATCTACGCTTACCGTGTGTCACCGAGTAAGCCAAAGTAGGTCGTCTGTGTAATGGAAGTAAAGGTTCTATGGAAGTGTAAACAGATAACTAAGTCTAAATAGACAGAATTGTAAGTAGATACCGAAGTCTAAGATACCAAAGTGTCAAAATATCCAAGTCCAAGAGCAAAATAGCCAAGAGCAACACGGTTTGGGGCTCCCAGGAAAGCCGAATCCGCCTGGATTTGTGCAGCTGGAAAGCAAGCGCGCGCGCACACACACACACACCCCCCCCCCCCTACATTTTAACGCAGAAAACCAAAAATGACCCATTGTTATGATGTGGAAAAGCGCCGGAAAACCCCAGAACTGAATAGTTTTGAAAAGCAGAAACCCCCAAGTTTTGTATGATGTAAAAGAAAAAACAAAAAAGAACAACAACAAAAAAACAAGCCAACAAACCAAAAAACCCAAACGCAAAACCCGCACCAATTTGGGCCAAATTTGGGGTGAACCGCTGGCAGTTTGAGGGGCATTGCTGGGGATTATCTGGCGTGGATTCCTTCTCCGGAGCGGACTATCCGTTGCGGCTTATCCCAGGTGAGTTATCTGCTGTGGATTATGCCGGGCGGACCCCCTGGTGCAGGTCATCCCCACCCGTGTCCCCCCGTGCACCTTTCTACCCACACACAGCCGCTGTCCGTCCGTGTCCGTCTCCTGCCCCCCGTCCTCCTCTGCCTGTCTCTGCGCCCTCCCAAGTGCTCTCCACCCAAACGTCCCCCCACACAAGGTTTTTCCCCCCGTGCGGGTTTTTTTTTTCCCCGTGACGTGCCCCCCGCGTCCCCTGCCCTCCAGTCTCGTGCCCCCGCTCCCCTGCTCCCCCCTCCCATAGCTCCTTTGCTTCTGGACCCCCAGCTCCGCACGGGACACGGGCAGCCTGGGGAGCTTTGCCCCGAGCCATTCCTTTCCCCTCTGGGCAGCAGCGGTTCTGCCGCTGCTACAGGCAGGCGCTTTCTGGACGGGCGAGGGGCTGGGACGACCGGAGGCTGCTGCACGCTCCAGTCCGACTGAGACGCTGTTCCCGGGGGACCTGGCGCAGGGAAAGGCGAGGGACTCTCCGCGCTGCCGGCGACTCTTCAGAAGGGAACCGCGCTCTGGTTTTAGCGGCAGAAGGTGTCGGTCAGGCAGCCGCGTAGCACCGTGCTGAGCGATGTGGCAGGCGCCTGGCTTGGTGGAGTCCAGGCGTGTTTCTCGCCTCGCAGTCTCGATGCCCAACCAAGCAGGGGGTTCAGGTTCCCAAAGCCTTTGGGCGTGGGAGCAAGATGACAGCTAGGTGTCTAGCAGCACAGGATTTCAGCCGTGTTGCTTGCTGCAAATGGCTTGCAGGCCAGGAGATGTGGAGAGGGGTCTGAAATGAAGAAAGGGAGCGTGGAAGCGATTGTTTTAAGGCGGCAAATGAAGCAGCCGAAGGAGGCGAGCGGCCCCTCCAGCCTCCCGAGTCTCGCGCGCTGCAGGCGGCCAAGCGCGGGCGCCGCGCGTGCTGGCGGGAGCGGCAGGGAGCGCGGAGCTGCGCTGCCGTCCAGAGCAGCGAGGGAACTGGCAGGGCTCTACGGCCGTCTGGTGCGGCCAGCTGAGGGGCCGCCGTGCCCCTTTGCTTTCCCTGTTTCACGTCTCATTCCTTTGCACGCCGCAGGGCAGGGCGGTAAGTAACATGGCGCAGCGTCTTGTTTAAGCGGCAAGCCCTGCGCGGGAAGCCCGGTGCGCGTGCAGGATGAGCAGAGGGCACCGCAGCAGAGCCCGAGGGGCGCCAGCGTATCGCTCGCTCGCAGATCGCGCGCTTGCCCGTGGTCTGCTCGCATGCACCGCTTCCTGATAATCGTAGGTAGCTGCCCCTCTGACGCAAAGCAGCTTTCAGTGCCTTGAGGATGCCATCGGTGTCGCTTTTATTTTCTTTTTTTTTCTTTTTTTTTTTTTTTTTTACTAAAATCTCTCCAGGGTCTGTTGACTCGCTGGTGTCACTCTCCCACCCCTGATGCCACATGCAGATGAATCCAGCACTCCCGGGGGCTTTTTCTGGGGGCAAAAAAGCCGAGGCAAGGCAAAGGTATTGACCAGGTTCCCTGTGCTGCGTCCCCCGGCTGGGTGCTGGGGTGGGGGGCGCGGAGAGAAAGGGCCAGCAGCCGCTGCAAGCTGTCAAGTGCAGAGGACTGAAATGCTCGAGCCGCTTGGGTGCTTTTTGGTGGCGAGGCGGTGGCTGTGGCTGCGTGGGCTGTGAGCGGGAGCAGGGGCAGAGAAGGGCGAGGCTTGTGACACCCCCCGCCCCCCCGTAAGGCGGCGGCGGCGGCGGCGGCGGCTGCGGGCGGCCCCAGGCGGGCCGGGGGGCGAGTCCTTTCTCCCCGCGGGGCGCGGTCGGAGCGCCGGGCTTGGTGTGGTGCTGCCGCCTGGCGGCCAAAAGCGGGTACTGCAGGGCGGGAGCCGCGCAGGGGCGGTGGCGTCCCCGTGGTCGCCGGTGCCGGTGGCCGGTAACGGGCATGCGACAGCGCGGTGGCCGCGGGGTGCTGCCGCCGCAGCCGTTGCTGCCTCCCGGTAAGGAAGCGCCGCTCTCGCCGCACGGGAGGCGCTTGCCGCTGCTAGCACTGCCGCGTCCGCCTCCGCTGCAGCCCCGCCCCGTGGCGTCCGCCTCCGCTGCAGCCCCGCCCCGCCGAATGCCCCGGTCCTGGTGTGGAGCGGCCCCGCCCCTAGCGCCGGGCCCCGCCCCTGGATGCCCCCGGGCAGGGGAAGGGCACCACCCCTAGCGACAGGCCCCGCCCCTGGAGACCACGCCTGCGCACTGTGTTGGGGTGGAGCTTAGCCGCGGGGGGGCGGAGCCTAGCGGTGGTAAGGCGGAGCTTTGCCGTGCGAGGGCGGAGCTTCACTGGCGCATGCGTGCTGTCTCGGGGGCGGAGCCTTGCCGAGGGGGGGCGGTGCTTTGCTCTGAAGGGCGGGGCTTTGCCGCGGGTGGGCGGAGCTTGCCGTGTGAGGGCGGAGCTTACCCAGCGCATGCGCGCTGTCTCGGGGCGGAGTTTTGCCGTGGGGGCGGAGCTTTGATGTGAAAGGCGGAGCTTTGCCGCGCATGCGCGCTGCCTCGGGGGCGGAGCTTTGCCGCGGGGGGCGGAGCCTTGCCAGGTGAGGGCGGAGCTTTGCCGGGTGAGGGCGGAGCTTGACCAGCGCATGCGCGATGCGTCGGGGGCGGAGCCTTGCCGCGGGGGGCGGAGCTTTGCCGGGTGAGGGCGGAGCTTTGCCGGGTGAGGGCGGAGCTTGACCAGGGCATGCGCGATGCGTCGGGGGCGGAGCCTTGCCGCGGGGGGCGGAGCTTTGCCGTGGGAGGGCGGAGGTTTGCTGTGAAGGGCGGAGCTTTGTCTGCGCATGCGCGCTGTCTCAGGGGCGGAGCTTTGCTGCGGGGGGCGGAGCTTTGCCGTGGGAGGGCGGAGGTTTGCTGTGAAGGGCGGAGCTTTGTCTGCGCATGCGCGCTGTCTCAGGGGCGGAGCTTTGCTGCGGGGGGCGGAGCTTTGCCATGGGAGGGTGGAGCTTTGCCGAGGGGGCGGAGCTTCACCGGCGCATGCGTGCTGTGTGCAGGGCAGAGCTTGGCTGCAGAGGGCGGGGTTTTCCGCTGGGAGGGCGGAGCTTCGCCAGCGCCTGCGAGGTGCATCGGGGGCGGGCATCGCGCCGTGGGTGGAGCTTCCCCCGCGGAGGGGCCAGCGGGAGCCCGGCTGCGGCTGCAGGCAGGGAGGAGGTGAGCGGGGAAAGTCCCGAGAAGGGCGGCGGTGCCTGGGGGGAGCGGCCGGGCCGGCGGGAGGCACGGAGCGGGGAGGGTGCGGTGCCGTGTGGGAGCCGGGCGGGTGGGGCTTCCCGGGGCCGGGCGGCGGGGGGCGCCGCGCCGCTCCGGGGCCGGGCGGGGGGGGGGCGCTGCGCCGAGCTGAGCCGCGCTGGTTCGATGCTGGGCGGGCGCCGCGCCGGTGCGGGCCGGGCGGCGGGGCAGCGCCGAGCCGCGCCGCTCCGGGGCCGGGCGGCGGGGGCAGCGCCGAGCCGCGCCGGCCGGGGCCGGGCGGCGGGAGAGCGTCGCGCCGAGCCGAGCCGCGCCGGTCCGGGGCCGGGCGGCGGGGCAGCGCCGAGCCGCGCCGCTCTGGGGCCGGGCGCCGGGGGGCCGCCGCGCCGATCTGAGCCGCACTGATTCGATGCTGGGCAGGCGCCGCGCCGAGCCCGGGGCCGGGCGGCGGGGGAGCGCCGCACCGAGCCGCGCCGCTCCGGGGCCGGGCGGCGGGGGAGCGCCGCGCCGAGCCGCGCCGGTCCGGGGCCGGGCGGGGGGGCCGAGCCGCGCCGGTCCGGGGCCGGGCGGCGGGGGGGCGCCGCGCCGCGTCGGCGCCGGGCGGGGGCGGGCAGCCGGAGGTGTTGGCGGGGGCTGCCCGGAGCCGCGCTGGGGGCTCGGCGGGGCTTCCACGTGCGGCGGCGGCGGGGGGAACGGTGTCCCCGCAGGGTCCCAAAGCACGGAGGGTTGCGTCTCGCGGCATCCGGGGCTTTTGGTCGGTCACGTTGGTTGCCCGGGGCATGCCGGGAGGTGTAGTTTCTAGGGCCGTGGCTGCCGGACAAACCGCTTCCTTTTTTGCCTCCTCCTTTCCCAGCGTCACCTTCTGCGTCCCGGGAAGAAAATCCCGCGTGGGTGATTCCGCTCGGCGCTCAGGTAATCGCGTGTCTGGGGCTGCGGGAGCGGGGAGAAACCCTTGCCGGGTCAAGGACGCTCCAGGGGCGCCACATCAAAGCCAGAGGAAAGGCAAAGCCGCTGCCCGTGCAGAAAAGCCGATGACAAATTGCAGCTGAGAGAGCGCGCCGCGTTCCTGCAGTGCTCCCTTGGCAGTTTCGGCTGTTTGCCTTCCGGGCAAAAGAACAGACTTTCCTCTAGGAGAAATGAAGAGCTGCCTGTTCCCTTCTTTAGGGTCCGGTGTTTCTCTTCTGGTCGGTCGTGCTACTTTGATGGGCGAGCTGGAAATAGCCTGTTGTTTTGATACGCAGAACTAAATTGTTAGTAACATGCGGTGTCAGTAGAGTTCATTTTGGAGCACCTAGGTGCCAGTGGAAACGTAAGGAATGAAACGCGATGGAAACCGATCTTTAAACTTTAGTTTTCCTTGGTTTTTCTTTGCCATCAGAGCGTCGGTGGCACGGTGGCCTGTGGCTCGGTGCACGTTCTGTTCCGTGGAGCCTTCGGTCTAGGACTTTGAAGTAACAAAGTTTGTCCTTCCAGAAAAGGGCTAGTCGCTCCTAGGATTGAGGTGTGGGCTTGGAGAGTCTCTTAAGCACGTGCCTAGAATTAAAGCCGAATTTCACTTCCTGTTGCTGCTGTTTGTCTTCACTTTCATTCCTTTCGCCACGGCTCCATCGTGAGCGGGAGCTCTGAATCATCCCTTTTTTTCAGTCTCGCACACGTTTTTTTACCCAAGGAGGTGCTACGTTTAGAAGTTAAGGAGTTTTCTCACAAACGCGTCGGTCGATGCAATTGCGTTGTGATTGTTAAAACCCCCAAAATAACACCGGTCTTACAGATCTGGCCTATTTCTTCTGAACACGGATTCGTCGCGTGCAGATCGGGATACAGATCGTCTGCGCTTCCTGCTCTGTGGAGGACACTGTGCTGAGACAGGGGTGAGCTCCCAAAGGAAAAAAAATACAAGGTCATGGGGTTTTTTTGTTTGTATTTGGGGGCGGGGGGGGTGTATTTAAAGGAAAAAAAAGAAAAAAAAAGAGTGGAATGTTGACTGGTGGCAGCCTGCAGAGCTCTTTTGCTGCCCGGCCTCTCCTTTTCCTCTCTTGAAGTCCTCTTTTGTGGCTGTAATTGTCGTTTGGAGAAGTTCGGAAGAGCAGTTCAGGGACTTGCCTGGGCCCGTGTGCTAGTAATACCAGGAAGGGAAACGCTTGAACCGGTAGCAAAGAAGTTGGCTCCAAGTAGAGGTTCTGAAGGAAGAACAACGATAACAGGAAGCAAATAGCAAGTTACCAAAAAATGGGCGCGTGTCAAACGCCTCCGAGTTTTATTGCCGAATGTTGTTTGGCAATATGTTCCAAAGGGCTATTTTTTCCTTCGCTCGGCTGTAGCCTTCGCAAGACTTCACAAAACCGGGCAGCTTGGGACTCCTCCCCAGCTTTATGCTACAGGTTTTTTTTCCTCTCTCAGCAGAGTGTCAGCTGCCGCCGTTTCACCGTGGTCGCCCTTTCTTCTGCCGTGAAAGCGCAAGACGGACGGAAAGGCTGCGTAGCGGTCTGCGAGTACAAGGTACGTCCGCGATGCGTGTCCGCGTTTTTCCTAAGGCGCTTGGAGCATGGACTTCAAAGTTAACGTCAAGAATGCGCCAGCTCTCCTTCCTTCTGTAGTTTTTCTAGGAACTATTTTAACGCAGATCCTAAAAGGAAAAGAAGGTCTGCGCTGGAGCGTGTTCTGCCTGTGCAAAGCCGACTTCCCTCCGTTTATTTTGCCTTCCTGAAAGCGCAATCTTCTGTTTCTGTGCGCTTACTAGGAAATGATATCGGGAAAATAGTTGCGTCCTAAAAGAGGAAAGACGCCGTTTGTAAGAGTTCAGGCGTTCAGAAGAAACAGGCTTTGTTTTCGTCATAGAAGCTGTGTGCTTTTTCAGTCAATAAGTTTTGAAAATATCTTAGAGTAGTACTTGAAAAGCTTACTGAGATACTAGCGTCCGTACTAAAAGCGATCCAGGTCCAAGGAGAGACGTGGACAAAAGAGGAGGAATCGGCCTCGAAAATTCGTGTGTGTGATCAAAAACGTTCAAAACTGTAAATACGGGTGTGAGGCATTGCAGTAGAGAAAAATCTCTCGCCTTTATATATATATATATATATATATATATATATATAAAAAAATAATATTCATATGTATATATACAGTATTCATATATATATATATATATATATATAAAAAGAAGGATTTCCAAATACAAACCTATATCTGCTGTATTATATAAATGATTCAAAAATAATTTTCTGTCTTTTTCCATTTTTTCCGTCTCCGTTTTAGTTCACCGATGCGGGTTTTTAAATCACTTCCTGATGTCCTGTTTTTTAATTTTCCCAATTATTTCTTGTCTTTCCTTAGTGCCCTTGCTTTTTAAAATTTTGTTTCTGCATCTCTGTTTTAGTGCACTGTCCCTAATGCTGATTGCTTTTTAAGTTTTCTTTCTATGCCTCCTTTTATTCCGTTCACTGTCTTTATTTTGAATGATTTCTTGTCTTTCCTTAGCACTGTCGCTTTTAAAAATTTCTGTCTATGTCTGCATTGTAGTTCAATGTTGCTACTTTGTACTGCTTTCCTCTCTTAATCCTTTGGCTTTTAAAATTTCTACTTGCATCTTGTTTGCTGTCATTAACTTTTAATTATTCTTTCTTGTTTTTCCTTAGTGCCATCACTTTTTAAATCTTCTTGTCCATCTCCATTTTAGTTCACCAATGGGATTTTAAAATTTTTTCCTTATTTCCTTAATCACCATTGCTTTTAAAAGTTTGTCTGTTTTTATACCATTTCCTGTCTTTATTTTGATGTATTTATCTTTAATTATTTTTTTGTCTTTCCTTAGTGCCCTACCTTTTAAAATTTTCTTTCCACAGCTCTCTCTTAGTTTGTTTTCTTTTTCTTTTAGTTTTCTTTCTATGCCTACTTTTGTCCTGTTCACTGTCTTTATTATTTAATGATTTCTTGTCTTTCCTTAGTGCCTTTGCTTTTTAAAATTTCTATTTATGTCTGTGTTGTAGTTAGCTGTCACTATTTTTTAGCGATTTCCTTTCTTAATCTTAATATTTGGGTTTTCCTTTTTTCCTTTCTTAATCTTGATCATTGGTTTTTAAAATTTTCTACTTTTATCTCCTTTGCGGTCATGAGACGTTAATTATTTTTTCTTGTTTTTCATTACTGCCATTGCTTTTACAATTTTTTAATTCTACATCTCTCTTTTAGTTCACAGTTTCGATTAATTTTTTCCTTATTTTCCTTATAGTTTGCCATCGCCGTTTTTTCATTTACTCAATATGGCTTTAATCTCCATTGCTTTTAAATTTTCTGTCTCCTTTTATCCCCTTTGCTGTCTTTATTGTGCTCTAGTTAATTATTTCTTGTCTTTCCTTAGGGCCCTCCCGTTTTAAATTTTCTTGCTCTGCCTTTCGTTTGCTGTCCCTAGTTTTTAGTTCCCTCCCCTTCTTTTCCCTAATGCTCATGGCTTTGCAAATTTTCTTTCTCTGCCCACTTTTCTCCTGTTCACCATCTGTAGTTTTGAATGATTTCTTGTATTTCCTTAGTGCATTTTTTTTTTTTTTTATTTCTGCATTGTAGTTCACTGCTGCTATTTTTTAGTTCTTTCCTTTCTCCGTCCTTTGGCTTTTAAAATGTTCTACTTTTATCCCGTTTGCTGCTGTTAGTTTTTGATTGTCCTTTCTTGTCTTTCCTTAGTGCTACCGCTTTTTAGATTTTCTTTCATCATCTCCATTTTAGTTCAGTGATGCTATTTTTGAATGTTATCCTTATTTCCTTAATCAGAGTTTCTTTTAAAGTTTTCTGTCTCCTTTTGTTCCAGTAGCTGTCATTATTTCCCTGTATTTATGTTTTAATTATTTCTTGTCTTTCCATAGTGCCCTCACTTTTTAAATTATCCTTCTCCATCTCTTTAAGTTCACTGCCACTATTTTTTAATTTTTCCATTTATTTGTCTAATCCCTGTTACTTTTTAAAATTTTCTTTTATGCCGTTCCCAGTCTTTATTATGCTGTTCTTTTAATTACTTCTTGCCTTTCTTTAATTCCTTTGCTTTTTAGATGTTCTATTTTAATCTGTTCTAGCCTGCTGTCTCTACGTTTTAATTTTTCCCTTATCGCCCCCTTTTAAAATGTTCTTTCTATGCTTACTTTTCTTACTTTTGATGCCTTTATTTTTTAATTATTTCTTTTCTTTCTACATCTCTGTTTTAGTTCAGTCCCTATTTTTAAATTTTTCTATTTTATTTCCCTAATCCCCCTTGCTTTTCAGATTTTTCTACTTTTACCTCGTTCACTGTCTTTATGTTGCTGTCTTGTCTTTTAATAATTTCTTGTCTTTTGTTAGTGCCCTTGCTTTTTAGAGTTTCTTTCTGCATTTATTTTAGTTCACTGTCCCTATTTCCTAATTTTTTCCTTTGTTTCCCTAATTCCCCTCTGCTTATTAAATCTTCTTTCTATGCCTACTTTTATTACCTTTGAATTTTTTTAATAATTTCTTGTCTTAGTGCCGTCACTTCAAAAATTTTATTTTTACATCTCTGTTTTAGTTTGCTCTCCTTATCTCATAATTTTCCCTTGATTTCCCTAATCCCTGTCGCTTTTAAAATTGTCTACGTTTATTCCCTTTGCAGTCTTTATTTTGCTGTCTTTTCTTTTCATAATTTCTTGTCTGTCCTTAGTGCCCTCGCTTTTTCAATGTTCTTTCTCCATCTCTGAGTTTGCTGTCCCTATTTTTCAATTTTTCCCCTTTATTCCCCTAGTTCCCCTCTGCTTATTAAATGTTCTTTCTATGCCCACTTTTATTCCCTTTGCTGTTGTTTAAAAAATTATTTCTTTTTCTTTCATTCGTGCCGTTGCTTTTTAAATTTTCTTTCCACATCTGTTTTAGTTCGCTGTCCCTATCTTTTAATTTTTCCCTTTATTTCCCTCATACCCATCACTTTTAAAACGTTCTTTCCCTGTCTACATTTTTCCCTTCGATGTCTTTATTTTTAATTATTTCCTTAGTGCCTTTGATTTTCAATTTTCTTCCTATGTCCCCGTTTCAGTTCAGTGCCCCTACTTTTAAATTTTTTCCTCTATTTCCCTCAACTCTGTTGCTTTAAAAATTTTCTACCTTTATTCCGTTCACTGTCATTATTTTTTAATTATTTCTCATCTTTCCTTAGTGCGGTCGCTTTTTACAATTTCTGTCTCTCTGCATTTGTTTGGTTCGCTGTTGCTATTTCTTTAATTCTTTCCTGTCTTAGTACCTCGGCTTTAAAATTTTTGTTTCTATGTCTACTTTTATCTCGTTTGCTGCCTCTGTGTTTAATTTTCTTTCTGTTTGTCCTCTACCCAGTTGCTTTTGAAATTTTCTTTCTATATCTACTTTGATCAAGCTCCCTATCCTTACTTTTTAATAGTTTTCGGTCTGTTGTGTACCCCGTTGCTTTTAAAATTTACTTTGTATGCGTCTCTCTCTTTGTCCCCCTTTTCTTTATTTGGTAGTTTTTTCTTGTCTTTCCTAAGAGACGTGGCTTTTATTTTTCCGATGTCTAATTTTATCCCATCCAATGCGCTTATTTGTTAATGCTTTCCTGTCTGTCCTCCAGCCTGTGCTTCACTTCATCTCTTTTCTTCGTATGTCTCTCTTTAGATTGCCATCTCTATTTTTTTCATTTTCCCCTCTCTTTATCCCTCGGCTTTTAAAAT
This sequence comes from Nipponia nippon, assembly GCF_047370975.1. Classification (NCBI taxonomy): domain Eukaryota; kingdom Metazoa; phylum Chordata; class Aves; order Pelecaniformes; family Threskiornithidae; genus Nipponia; species Nipponia nippon. The sequence continues at coordinate 19,317 of NW_028262320.1, read as the reverse complement.
TTTGTTTCCATATGTAATCTGGTTTGCTGTCCCTGTTTTTAGTTCTTTGCTGACTGTGCTGTACCTCTTGGCATTTTCAAGTTTCCTTCTAGGTCTACTTTTATCAAGGTCCCTATCCCTGTTTTTTAATTCTTTCCTGTCCCATCCTTTTTGAATTTTTCTCTCTCTCATCTTTTACGCAGTTTGCTCTCCCTGTTTTTAATTTTTTCTGGTTTTCCTTACCCTGTCGCTTTTAAAATTTTCTTTTTATGTCTCCATTTATCTAGTTCCCTTTCCCTTATTCTTAATGCTTTCCTGTCACGTACCACGTTGCTTTTAACGTCTTATTTCTATGTCTCCATTTATCTAGTTCCCTGTCCCATTTTTCTTTCCTGTGTTTCCTGTAGTCCATTGTTTTTTATTTTCCCTTTCAAATCTCCCTCTACATAGCTCCCTTTAACAATTTTTTACATTTCCTGCCTCTCTGTCCTGTTCCCTTTCTATTTCTCGCTCTGTCTTACATTCTCTAATTTTTAATTCTTGCCTATGTTTGTTGCTTTTTAATTTCTATTTCTGTGACTGCCTCTCTCCAACTTCCTGTCACTTTTTTTTAATTCTTTTTGCTTTTTCCCCCTTTTGTACTTCCCTCTATCCGCCCCGCCCCGCCGCTGCCTGCGTGTCTCTTATTCTCTCTGTCCCTCTCTGCTGTTCCTGTTGTCCCGCTCGGTCCCTTCTGTCTCTCTCCCCTGCCCCCTGTTGCTCCCTGTTCCTGTGGGATCTCCCCATCCTCCTCCTCGCTGCACTCCATTTCTCTCTCTCTCAACACCCTTGTGCGGTTCCCCGTCCCTCTCTTGTTCCCAGTATCCCGTTTTCTGGCTCCCTGTCCTACACCTCTTCTCTACCTCCCTCCATCCTTCCTTCTGCTTTCCTCGTCCCTCTTTTCCCTCTGTCCCGCTGCCTTTGGGCATCAAGCCTCGTAACCAGCTCATTGCTGGGATTTCTGATGGGCGTGAAGGAACAAACATTTGCTGCCTCCTTTGTGACCCCAGATGTGTTTCCAGCCCCTGGCCTCTGGGTGAGCGGCTGCGGTTGGGTCCAGGGGACGCAGTGATGTGCTGTGGGGCTGGGGTGATGGCCTCAGTTCCTGATGGGTTCCAGCTAGGGCAGCCCAGGTGGGACCCATGAAGCGAAGACGGGGCTGGGCCAAGTAGCTGGCACAGTGCTGCGGTTTGGATTTAGGATGAGAACAATGTTGGTAACGCACTGACGTTTTTGTTTGTCGCTAAGTAGCGCTTACACCTCTCAAGGACCTTTCAGCGTCCCGTGCTCTGCCCGGTGCGCCAGAAGCTGGGAGGCGCCACAGCCAGCTCAGCTGACCCGCACCGGCCGAAGCGCTGTTCCCTCCCGTGTGACGTCACGCTCGGTAGGGAAACGGGGGGTCGTTGGCCAGGAGTCAGCGATCGCTGCTCGGGGACGTGCTTGGCATCGGTCGGCGAGTGGTGAGCACCTGTAGAGTGAATCGCTTGCTTTGTATACTGTTATTGGTTTATTATTATTACTGCTAGTACTATTACTACTATTCTGTTGTCTTTTCCTTCAATTGTTAAACTGTTCTTCCTTTAACCCACGAGTGTTCTGACTTCCACCCTTCCAATTTTCTCCCCCGTAGCGGCTGTGTGGTGCTTAGCTGCTGGCTGGGGTTAAACCACGACAAAAGAAAGCTTCTGTCTACTTGTATTCCGTTTGCCGTTTCCCTTTTTTAATTCTTCCTTGTCTCTATTAGTACCTTTGCTTTTTCAATTGTCTTCCTACGTCTCTCTTTTAGTTCACTGTCCCCGGTTTTCATTTTTTTCTCTTTGTTGCCCTAATTCCCGTCATTATTGACTTTTTTTTGCTTTTATCCCGTTCCCTGTCTTTAGTTTTCAAGGAGTTGTTCTCTTTCCTTAGGGTCCTCCCTTTTAACAGCCTCGGAGGGCGTAGCTTCCCGCTGAGGAGCGGCTGGAGGAGGCGAGGTGGTTGTCAGCCGGGTCGTCATTTAATAGTAAAGTATGAAATGGCATGTTGGTTAATCATTTCCCGTTTGGTTTTGTGGGAGCTGTGCTGGCTGCCTTGAGAATCGGCTGAGAAGTTGAGGTGAGCTGGGTGGTAGAGGGGAGGCACACGGGGCTGGCTATTTCACCCGAGCGCCACGGGAACTTTGTGTCTCCTGGCATCCTAGGCGCACCGAGCGACAGCCGCAGCATCTTTCTTGAGAACAGGCGTGGAGCAGGGGAGCAGAGCGGTGCGGTGCTTTTGAGGAGGAGGGTGTCGCAGAAGCGGTTGGCAGTAACCAGACCGATGCTGAATACCAGCACTGTGTTTTAGTTTGTTAGTGTGCTGTGGGTTTTTGGGTTGGGAGGTTTTGGGGTTTTTTGTTTTTTGGTTTTTTTTGAGATGATGAAGAAGAACTGAGTGAGTGCAGGAATGTTCTAGTTCGGTGTGTGGTGGTTTTCTTTTTTCTTTTTTGAGGGTGGATTCAGATCCCTGGCCCTCTGAAAGCTCAGTTGCGGGGTGAGGGCTGAGGAGGTATCAAGGATAGGAATTGCAGGGAGGGGTTATAAAGTTGGTGTCGGGGAGAGGCCTGTCCAGGAGCAGTCTCCTTTGGGAAGGGAAAAGGACCGGGTTACTGTTCTTAGCACGCTGCTGACGTTGGCTGGGCAGGGCGGTTCCATCCTGTGTCTGTGCGTTCTGCTTTTGCGTAGTCTGTCTTCTGTGTCTCGTACCCTGGCTTTCTCGGGTCTTGATGTTTCCGTAGCTCTTGGTGATCATGGGGCCCCTCGGTAAGCCTCCCGAGGGTCTCGAACGCGTCGCCTCATCGGCATGGCGTTTCTTGAGCCCTGCTTATCTTGCGCTTAAAGCGCGGACGTGTCCGGGAAGCGTCGCGTTACAGATGTTTCTGAGGGATCGTCTGTTGTGTGCTTTTTCAGTCAGTAAGTTTTGAAAATATCTTACAGTAGTACTTGAAAAGCTTACTGAGATACTGGCACCCATACTAAAAGCGATCCAGGTCCAAGGAGAGACGTGGACAAAAGAGGAGGAATCGGCGTCGCTTTCCCGAGAAGCATTGCCAGCCTTGTAAGTAGCGACAGCGAGTCCTGACGTGGTTTCGGTGAGTTACTGCTTCGGCAGCGTCCTTTTTCCTTAACCTACAGCGTGTGGTTTCTTACTTCAGTTGGAAAGAGATTTTCCAGAATGGAAGTCTTTCTCATTCAAAGAAGTTGTGTTTTATGAACTCCCCATCAGAGTGGGGATCTTCAGAGATGATGCGCTTGGCAGTAGAAGTCAGCAGCAGCGAGACTTTCCGCTCTCTCAAAAAAAAAAAAAGAAAAAAAAAAAAAAAAAAAAAAAAAAAAGAAAAGTCCGTTTGCTTCCAAAGAGCCGAGCACAGCACGTCTTCCGGAAGTTGATGGCATCGCTGGTTCTCAGTTGCAACAGCCGAGATGTCATCAACACGCGTTCCTCTGCGTGCTTCGGTGCAGCCAAAAGCGTTAGCAAATCTGCCGGTCCTTTTTGGTAGCCTTAGGCATTGCAGCCCCGGGGATTGGATTCCGCCCGCAAAGTAAAACCGTATGAGGGATCTCTTCTCTCACTGATTTTTCTACCCTAGATGTAACTTTAGGAAAAAAAAAGTTAAAATTGTCTATACAAACTGCCTTGCATTGTTTCAACTGCAACTGCCAACTAGCTGTGGCGTTGTTTCAACTTTAACTGCCAACTAGCTGTGGCGTACAATTGCTTAGGTGTATTTGAGCCGTTAGGTATTTGTTCTAAACGTTGACCAGGAGAGGCAACTGAACGTTACGGGTTTTCCCCCCCCCCCGCTCGTTTGACGGAGTGCTCTGAAGTACTTTTCTTTCTGTCTGGCTTTCAAGGGTGCGTTTCCCTGGCAGTTCAGTAGCATCTCTCTCGGGCAGCGCGGCTGGCCAGATGTCGCTCCTAATGACGTAAGGTGCAAAAAACCCCTGGTCAAATGATAACTGCGTATCTTGGAGACAGATAATCTGCTGGTATCGATTCACAGCTGTGCAAGTTAAATTAACGCAAAAGGAAAATCCAGCCCTTCTCCAGTAGAAGTATTTTTATTGGATGTCTGTAAGCACACGCACAGCTTTTTTAGTAGGAAGCGAATTGCTGCGATTTGTCCTCTGGTTTTCCTTTTACCCTCGAAAGCGTTACGCTTCGCTTCCAGCTTTATCGACCGAGCCAGCAAGATGCGCAGGAGCGCGAGGGCCGTAGCTGTTGCGGCGGATCTGTAAGCGTAGATTCTGATTGCGGTACGCCCTTGTCCTGCAGCCTCGCAGGGTTGTCTCCCTGCAGCCGTGCCGTAAGGAAGGGGTGAGACGTTTTCCAACGCCGGCAAGAGCGCGTACTTTTACGCGCAGAACGTGTTTGGAATCGTACCGGTTAGTCTTCATGCTGATTGGAAGCGTTCAGGTCGCTCTAGCTTTTAAAGGACGTCTTGTGTTTTGAGCTGACCTGCTTACCTCGAATCCTCCTTGAGCTCAACTGCTCTCCCCTCCCTTGCTCTGACTGAATTCCTCTACTCGCTGCTGTGCTATTTTTTTCCCATGCGGAAATATCGCTTGGGATTTTTGTTTTTCAGGTGTCTCGTTGCAGGCGTCTCGTGATGCTCGCTAGGTCCCCCCGGCCCAGGTTGGCCTGCCGGTCGTGAAGCGTCCCGAGGGTAAGGGGCCGGCCCCGTGCCTGGAGGCTCCTGGCTCTGTCTCCGGCGGGTGCCCCGCGGGTGCGTCAGCGAGGGCTGTCTGGTGGGGAGAGTGCCCGGGCCAAGAGGGAGCGGGGAGGTTCGCTGCCCCGGGGAGCCCGTCCCAGCGCGGGAACGGAGGGGGAGCACGGCAGAGCAGAGCCTGAGCGAGAGGTGCGTCACCGTCCCCTGGCAGGCTCCCCCGCGGCGTGGGGCAGCCGCCGGCTTGCGGGACAGGGGCTGGGGGGGCTGCCCCCATTTTATTTCTCTGGCGGAGCTCCCCTTTTCGGGGGGCGCCTACATATGTAAACGGCATTATTAAAGTAGCGAGCTGCCGGTCGGGGCTGTTTTCCTTGTTTTGTGCCTTTTTTGGGGGGGTGATGAAAAAGTGTTGGAGGGGCCTGGGGGGTGATGATGTCATTTGGGGCACCCCAACGTCCCTGGGGGCGGGGGGTGTGATGATGAAACAGAGGAGCAGGTGAGTGGGGGATGAAGGTGTCACGGGGAGGTTCCCCCCCAGAGGAGGGGGGGTCACAGCCCCAAAATGCCTGAAAACTCGTGTGTGTGTGATTAAAAATGTTAAAAACTGGAAATACGGGTGCGAGGCATTGCAGTAGAGGAAAATCTCTCGCCTTTATATATATATATATATTGAAAAATAATATTCATTTCTAGAGAGAGAGAGAGAGAGAAAAGGATTTCAAAATACAAACCTGTACCTGCTACGTTCTAGAAATTATTAAAAAATCTAAATGGAGATAGATAGGGTTTTAAAATAAAAAAGAACTTGTCTATATGTGAAGAAATAAAGGAGTTTAAAACGCAAAAAGAGATGATGTAGATGAAGGAATTGAAAACAGAAGAAAGTCTGGATAGGTAGAGGTATCTACGCTTACCGTGTGTCACCGAGTAAGCCAAAGTAGGTCGTCTGTGTAATGGAAGTAAAGGTTCTATGGAAGTGTAAACAGATAACTAAGTCTAAATAGACAGAATTGTAAGTAGATACCGAAGTCTAAGATACCAAAGTGTCAAAATATCCAAGTCCAAGAGCAAAATATCCAAGAGCAACACGGTTTGGGGCTCCCAGGAAAGCCGAATCCGCCTGGATTTGTGCAGCTGGAAAGCAAGCGCGCACGCACACACCCACACACCCACACCCCCCCCCCCCCTACATTTTAACGCAGAAAACCAAAAATGACCCATTGTTACGATGTGGAAAAGCGCCGGAAAACCCCAGAACTGAATAGTTTTGAAAAGCAGAAACCCCCAAGTTTTGTATGATGTAAAAGAAAAAACAAAAAAGAACAACAACAAAAAAACAAGCCAACAAACCAAAAAACCCAAACGCAAAACCCGCACCAATTTGGGCCAAATTTGGGGTGAACCGCTGGCAGTTTGAGGGGCATTGCTGGGGATTATCTGGCGTGGATTCCTTCTCCGGAGCGGACTATCCGTTGCGGCTTATCCCAGGTGAGTTATCTGCTGTGGATTATGCCGGGCGGACCCCCTGGTGCAGGTCATCCCCACCCGTGTCCCCCCGTGCACCTTTCTACCCACACACAGCCGCTGTCCGTCCGTGTCCGTCTCCGCCCACACGTCCTCCTCTGCCTGTCTCTGCGCCCTCCCAAGTGCTCTCCACCCAAACGTCCCCCCACACAAGGTTTTTCCCCCCGTGCGGGTTTTTTTTTTCCCCGTGACGTGCCCCCCGCGTCCCCTGCCCTCCAGTCTCGTGCCCCCGCTCCCCTGCTCCCCCTCCCATAGCTCCTTTGCTTCTGGACCCCCAGCTCCGCACGGGACACGGGCAGCCTGGGGAGCTTTGCCCCGAGCCATTCCTTTCCCCTCTGGGCAGCAGCGGTTCTGCCGCTGCTACAGGCAGGCGCTTTCTGGACGGGCGAGGGGCTGGGACGACCGGAGGCTGCTGCACGCTCCAGTCCGACTGAGACGCTGTTCCCGGGGGACCTGGCGCAGGGAAAGGCGAGGGACTCTCCGCGCTGCCGGCGACTCTTCAGAAGGGAACCGCGCTCTGGTTTTAGCGGCAGAAGGTGTCGGTCAGGCAGCCGCGTAGCACCGTGCTGAGCGATGTGGCAGGCGCCTGGCTTGGTGGAGTCCAGGCGTGTTTCTCGCCTCGCAGTCTCGATGCCCAACCAAGCAGGGGGTTCAGGTTCCCAAAGCCTTTGGGCGTGGGAGCAAGATGACAGCTAGGTGTCTAGCAGCACAGGATTTCAGCCGTGTTGCTTGCTGCAAATGGCTTGCAGGCCAGGAGATGTGGAGAGGGGTCTGAAATGAAGAAAGGGAGCGTGGAAGCGATTGTTTTAAGGCGGCAAATGAAGCAGCCGAAGGAGGCGAGCGGCCCCTCCAGCCTCCCGAGTCTCGCGCGCTGCAGGCGGCCAAGCGCGGGCGCCGCGCGTGCTGGCGGGAGCGGCAGGGAGCGCGGAGCTGCGCTGCCGTCCAGAGCAGCGAGGGAACTGGCAGGGCTCTACGGCCGTCTGGTGCGGCCAGCTGAGGGGCCGCCGTGCCCCTTTGCTTTCCCTGTTTCACGTCTCATTCCTTTGCACGCCGCAGGGCAGGGCGGTAAGTAACATGGCGCAGCGTCTTGTTTAAGCGGCAAGCCCTGCGCGGGAAGCCCGGTGCGTGTGCAGGATGAGCAGAGGGCACCGCAGCAGAGCCCGAGGGGCGCCAGCGTATCGCTCGCTCGCAGATCGCGCGCTTGCCCGTGGTCTGCTCGCATGCAGCGCTTCCTGATAATCGTAGGTAGCTGCCCCTCTGACGCAAAGCAGCTTTCAGTGCCTTGAGGATGCCATCGGTGTCGCTTTTATTTTCTTTTTTTTTTCTTTTTTTTTTTTTTTTTACTAAAATCTGTCCAGGGTCTGTTGACTCGCTGGTGTCACTCTCCCACCCCTGATGCCACATGCAGATGAATCCAGCACTCCCGGGGGCTTTTTCTGGGGGCAAAAAAGCCGAGGCAAGGCAAAGGTATTGACCAGGTTCCCTGTGCTGCGTCCCCCGGCTGGGTGCTGGGGTGGGGGGCGCGGAGAGAAAGGGCCAGCAGCCGCTGCAAGCTGTCAAGTGCAGAGGACTGAAATGCTCGAGCCGCTTGGGTGCTTTTTGGTGGCGAGGCGATGGCTGTGGCTGCGTGGGCTGTGAGCGGGAGCAGGGGCAGAGAAGGGCGAGGCTTGTGACACCCCCCGCCCCCCCGTAAGGCGGCGGCGGCGGCGGCGGCGGCTGCGGGCGGCCCCAGGCGGGCCGGGGGCAAGTCCTGTCTCCCCGCGGGGCGCGGTCGGAGCGCCGGGCTTGGTGTGGTGCTGCCGCCTGGCGGCCAAAAGCGGGTACTGCAGGGCGGGAGCCGCGCAGGGGCGGTGGCGTCCCCGTGGTCGCCGGTGCCGGTGGCCGGTAACGGGCATGCGACAGCGCGGTGGCCGCGGGGTGCTGCCGCCGCAGCCGTTGCTGCCTCCCGGTAAGGAAGCGCCGCTCTCGCCGCACGGGAGGCGCTTGCCGCTGCTAGCACTGCCGCGTCCGCCTCCGCTGCAGCCCCGCCCCGTGGCGTCCGCCTCCGCTGCAGCCCCGCCCCGCCGAATGCCCCGGTCCTGGTGTGGAGCGGCCCCGCCCCTAGCGCCGGGCCCCGCCCCTGGATGCCCCCGGGCAGGGGAAGGGCACCACCCCTAGTGACAGGCCCCGCCCCTGGAGACCACGCCTGCGCACTGTGTTGGGGTGGAGCTTAGCCGCGGGGGGGCGGAGCCTAGCGGTGGTAAGGCGGAGCTTTGCCGTGCGAGGGCGGAGCTTCACTGGCGCATGCGTGCTGTCTCGGGGGCGGAGCCTTGCCGAGGGGGGGCGGTGCTTTGCTCTGAAGGGCGGGGCTTTGCCGCGGGTGGGCGGAGCTTGCCGTGTGAGGGCGGAGCTTACCCAGCGCATGCGCGCTGTCTCGGGGCGGAGTTTTGCCGTGGGGGCGGAGCTTTGATGTGAAAGGCGGAGCTTTGCCGCGCATGCGCGCTGCCTCGGGGGCGGAGCGCGGAGCCTTGCCAGGTGAGGGCGGAGCTTTGCCGGGTGAGGGCGGAGCTTGACCAGCGCATGCGCGATGCGTCGGGGGCGGAGCCTTGCCGCGGGGGGGCGGAGCTTTGCCGGGTGAGGGCGGAGCTTTGCCGGGTGAGGGCGGAGCTTGACCAGGGCATGCGCGATGCGTCGGGGGCGGAGCCTTGCCGCGGGGGGGCGGAGCTTTGCCGTGGGAGGGCGGAGGTTTGCTGTGAAGGGCGGAGCTTTGTCTGCGCATGCGCGCTGTCTCAGGGGCGGAGCTTTGCTGCGGGGGGGCGGAGCTTTGCCGTGGGAGGGCGGAGGTTTGCTGTGAAGGGCGGAGCTTTGTCTGCGCATGCGCGCTGTCTCAGGGGCGGAGCTTTGCTGCGGGGGGGCGGAGCTTTGCCATGGGAGGGTGGAGCTTTGCCGAGGGGGCGGAGCTTCACCGGCTCATGCGTGCTGTGTGCAGGGCAGAGCTTGGCTGCAGAGGGCGGGGTTTTCCGCTGGGAGGGCGGAGCTTCGCCAGCGCCTGCGAGGTGCATCGGGGGCGGGCATCGCGCCGTGGGTGGAGCTTCCCCCCGCGGAGGGGCCAGCGGGAGCCCGGCTGCGGCTGCAGGCAGGGAGGAGGTGAGCGGGGAAAGTCCCGAGAAGGGCGGCGGTGCCTGGGGGGGGGAGCGGCCGGGCGGGCGGGAGGCAGGGGGGGGGGGGGGGGCGGTGCCGTGTGGGAGCCGGGCGGGTGGGGCTTCCCGGGGCCGGGCGGCGGGGGGGCGCCGCGCCGCTCCGGGGCCGGGCGGCGGGGGGGGCGCCGCGCCGAGCTGAGCCGCGCTGGTTCGATGCTGGGCGGGCGCCGCGCCGGTGCGGGCCGGGCGGCGGGGCAGCGCCGAGCCGCGCGGCCGGGGCCGGGCGGCGGGGCGAGCGCCGCGCCGCGGGGCCGGGCGGCGGGGCAGCGCCGCGCCGAGCCGAGCGCCGCGCCGGGCTCCGGGGCCGGGCGGGCGCCGCGCCGAGCCGCGCCGCTCTGGGGCCGGGCGCCGGGGGGCCGCCGCGCCGATCTGAGCCGCACTGATTCGATGCTGGGCAGGCGCCGCGCCGGTCCGGGGCCGGGCGGCGGAGAGGCGCCGCACCGAGCCCCGCCGGGGCCGGGCGGCGGGGGAGCGCCGCGCCGAGCCGCGTCGGTCCGGGGCCGGGCGGGGGGGGAGCCGCGCCGGTCCGGGGCCGGGCGGGGGGGGCGCCGCGCCGCGTCGGCGCCGGGCGGGGGCGGGCAGCCGGAGGTGTTGGCGGGGGCTGCCCGGAGCCGCGCTGGGGGCTCGGCGGGGCTTCCACGTGCGGCGGCGGCGGGGGGAACGGTGTCCCCGCAGGGTCCCAAAGCACGGAGGGTTGCGTCTCGCGGCATCCGGGGCTTTTGGTCGGTCACGTTGGTTGCCCGGGGCATGCCGGGAGGTGTAGTTTCTAGGGCCGTGGCTGCCGGACAAACCGCTTCCTTTTTGCCTCCTCCTTTCCCAGCGTCACCTTCTGCGTCCCGGGAAGAAAATCCCGCGTGGGTGATTCCGCTCGGCGCTCAGGTAATCGCGTGTCTGGGGCTGCGGGAGCGGGGAGAAACCCTTGCCGGGTCAAGGACGCTCCAGGGGCGCCACATCAAAGCCAGAGGAAAGGCAAAGCCGCTGCCCGTGCAGAAAAGCCGATGACAAATTGCAGCTGAGAGAGCGCGCCGCGTTCCTGCAGTGCTCCCTTGGCAGTTTCGGCTGTTTGCCTTCCGGGCAAAAGAACAGACTTTCCTCTAGGAGAAATGAAGAGCTGCCTGTTCCCTTCTTTAGGGTCCGGTGTTTCTCTTCTGGTCGGTCGTGCTACTTTGATGGGCGAGCTGGAAATAGCCTGTTGTTTTGATACGCAGAACTAAATTGTTAGTAACATGCGGTGTCAGTAGAGTTCATTTTGGAGCACCTAGGTGCCAGTGGAAACGTAAGGAATGAAACGCGATGGAAACCGATCTTTAAACTTTAGTTTTCCTTGGTTTTTCTTTGCCATCAGAGCGTCGGTGGCACGGTGGCCTGTGGCTCGGTGCACGTTCTGTTCCGTGGAGCCTTCGGTCTAGGACTTTGAAGTAACAAAGTTTGTCCTTCCAGAAAAGGGCTAGTCGCTCCTAGGATTGAGGTGTGGGCTTGGAGAGTCTCTTAAGCACGTGCCTAGAATTAAAGCCGAATTTCACTTCGTGTTGCTGCTGTTTGTCTTCACTTTCATTCCTTTCGCCACGGCTCCATCGTGAGCGGGAGCTCTGAATCATCCCTTTTTTTCAGTCTCGCACACGTTTTTTTACCCAAGGAGGTGCTACGTTTAGAAGTTAAGGAGTTTTCTCACAAACGCGTCGGTCGATGCAATTGCGTTGTGATTGTTAAAACCCCCAAAATAACACCGGTCTTACAGATCTGGCCTATTTCTTCTGAACACGGATTCGTCGCGTGCAGATCGGGATACAGATCGTCTGCGCTTCCTGCTCTGTGGAGGACACTGTGCTGAGACAGGGGTGAGCTCCCAAAGGAAAAAAAATACAAGGTCATGGGGTTTTTTTGTTTGTATTTGGGGGCGGGGGGGGGGTGTATTTAAAAGAAAAAAAAAAAAAAAGAGTGGAATGTTGACTGGTGGCAGCCTGCAGAGCTTTTTTGCTGCCCGGCCTCTCCTTTTCCTCTCTTGAAGTCCTCTTTTGTGGCTGTAATTGTCGTTTGGAGAAGTTCGGAAGAGCAGTTCAGGGACTTGCCTGGGCCCGTGTGCTAGTAATACCAGGAAGGGAAACGCTTGAACCGGTAGCAAAGAAGTTGGCTCCAAGTAGAGGTTCTGAAGGAAGAACAACGATAACAGGAAGCAAATAGCAAGTTACCAAAAAATGGGCGCGTGTCAAACGCCTCCGAGTTTTATTGCCGAATGTTGTTTGGCAATATGTTCCAAAGGGCTATTTTTTCCTTCGCTCGGCTGTAGCCTTCGCAAGACTTCACAAAACCGGGCAGCTTGGGACTCCTCCCCAGCTTTATGCTACAGGTTTTTTTTCCTCTCTCAGCAGAGTGTCAGCTGCCGCCGTTTCACCGTGGTCGCCCTTTCTTCTGCCGTGAAAGCGCAAGACGGACGGAAAGGCTGCGTAGCGGTCTGCGAGTACAAGGTACGTCCGCGATGCGTGTCCGCGTTTTTCCTAAGGCGCTTGGAGCATGGACTTCAAAGTTAACGTCAAGAATGCGCCAGCTCTCCTTCCTTCTGTAGTTTTTCTAGGAACTATTTTAACGCAGATCCTAAAAGGAAAAGAAGGTCTGCGCTGGAGCGTGTTCTGCCTGTGCAAAGCCGACTTCCCTCCGTTTATTTTGCCTTCCTGAAAGCGCAATCTTCTGTTTCTGTGCGCTTACTAGGAAATGATATCGGGAAAATAGTTGCGTCCTAAAAGAGGAAAGACGCCGTTTGTAAGAGTTCAGGCGTTCAGAAGAAACAGGCTTTGTTTTCGTCATAGAAGCTGTGTGCTTTTTCAGTCAATAAGTTTTGAAAATATCTTAGAGTAGTACTTGAAAAGCTTACTGAGATACTAGCGTCCGTACTAAAAGCGATCCAGGTCCAAGGAGAGACGTGGACAAAAGAGGAGGAATCGGCCTCGAAAATTCGTGTGTGTGATCAAAAACGTTCAAAACTGTAAATACGGGTGTGAGGCATTGCAGTAGAGAAAAATCTCTCGCCTTTATATATATATATATATATATAAAAAAATAATATTCATATGTATATATACAGTATTCATATATATATATATATATATATAAAAAAAGAAGGATTTCCAAATACAAACCTATATCTGCTGTATTATATAAATGATTCAAAAATAATTTTCTGTCTTTTTCCATTTTTTCCGTCTCCGTTTTAGTTCACCGATGCGGGTTTTTAAATCACTTCCTGATGTCCTGTTTTTTAATTTTCCCAATTATTTCTTGTCTTTCCTTAGTGCCCTTGCTTTTTAAAATTTTGTTTCTGCATCTCTGTTTTAGTGCACTGTCCCTAATGCTGATTGCTTTTTAAGTTTTCTTTCTATGCCTCCTTTTATTCCGTTCACTGTCTTTATTTTGAATGATTTCTTGTCTTTCCTTAGCACTGTCGCTTTTAAAAATTTCTGTCTATGTCTGCATTGTAGTTCAATGTTGCTACTTTGTACTGCTTTCCTCTCTTAATCCTTTGGCTTTTAAAATTTCTACTTGCATCTTGTTTGCTGTCATTAACTTTTAATTATTCTTTCTTGTTTTTCCTTAGTGCCATCACTTTTTAAATCTTCTTGTCCATCTCCATTTTAGTTCACCAATGGGATTTTAAAATTTTTTCCTTATTTCCTTAATCACCATTGCTTTTAAAAGTTTGTCTGTTTTTATACCATTTCCTGTCTTTATTTTGATGTATTTATCTTTAATTATTTTTTTGTCTTTCCTTAGTGCCCTACCTTTTAAAATTTTCTTTCCACAGCTCTCTCTTAGTTTGTTTTCTTTTTCTTTTAGTTTTCTTTCTATGCCTACTTTTATCCTGTTCACTGTCTTTATTTTTTAATGATTTCTTGTCTTTCCTTAGTGCCTTTGCTTTTTAAAATGTCTATTTATGTCTGTGTTGTAGTTAGCTGTCACTATTTTTTAGTGCTTTCCTTTCTTAATCTTAATATTTGGGTTTTCCTTTTTTCCTTTCTTAATCTTGAGCATTGGTTTTTAAAATTTTCTACTTTTATCTCCTTTGCTGTCATGAGATGTTAATTATTTTTTCTTGTTTTTCATTACTGCCATTGCTTTTACAATTTTTTAATTCTACATCTCTCTTTTAGTTCACAGTTTCGATTAATTTTTTCCTTATTTTCCTTATAGTTTGCCATCGCCGTTTTTTCATTTGCTCAATATGGCTTTAATCTCCATTGCTTTTAAATTTTCTGTCTCCTTTTATCCCCTTTGCTGTCTTTATTGTGCTCTAGTTAATTATTTCTTGTCTTTCCTTGGGGCCCTCCCGTTTTAAATTTTCTTGCTCTGCCTTTCGTTTGCTGTCCCTAGTTTTTAGTTCCCTCCCCTTCTTTTCCCTAATGCTCATGGCTTTGCAAATTTTCTTTCTCTGCCCACTTTTCTCCTGTTCACCATCTGTAGTTTTGAATGATTTCTTGTATTTCCTTAGTGCATTTTTTTTTTTTTTTATTTCTGCATTGTAGTTCACTGCTGCTATTTTTTAGTTCTTTCCTTTCTCCGTCCTTTGGCTTTTAAAATGTTCTACTTTTATCCCGTTTGCTGCTGTTAGTTTTTGATTGTCCTTTCTTGTCTTTCCTTAGTGCTATCGCTTTTTAGATTTTCTTTCATCATCTCCATTGTAGTTCAGTGATGCTATTTTTGAATGTTATCCTTATTTCCTTAATCACAGTTTCTTTTAAAGTTTTCTGTCTCCTTTTGTTCCAGTAGCTGTCATTATTTCCCTGTATTTATGTTTTAATTATTTCTTGTCTTTCCATAGTGCCCTCACTTTTTAAATTTTCCTTCTCCATCTCTTTAAGTTCACTGCCACTATTTTTTAATTTTTCCATTTATTTCTCTAATCCCTGTTACTTTTTAAAATTTTCTTTTATGCCGTTCCCAGTCTTTATTATGCTGTTCTTTTAATTACTTCTTGCCTTTCTTTAATTCCTTTGCTTTTTAGATGTTCTATTTTAATCTGTTCTAGCCTGCTGTCTCTATGTTTTAATTTTTCCCTTATCGCCCCCTTTTAAAATGTTCTTTCTATGCTTACTTTTCTTACTTTTGATGCCTTTATTTTTTAATTATTTCTTTTCTTTCTACATCTCTGTTTTAGTTCAGTCCCTATTTTTAAATTTTTCCATTTTATTTCCCTAATCCCCCTTGCTTTTCAGATTTTTCTACTTTTACCTCGTTCACTGTCTTTATGTTGCTGTCTTGTCTTTTAATAATTTCTTGTCTTTTGTTAGTGCCCTTGCTTTTTAGAGTTTCTTTCTGCATTTATTTTAGTTCACTGTCCCTATTTCCTAATTTTTTCCTTTGTTTCCCTAATTCCCCTCTGCTTATTAAATCTTCTTTCTATGCCTACTTTTATTACCTTTGAATTTTTTAATAATTTCTTGTCTTAGTGCCGTCACTTTAAAAATTTTATTTTTACATCTCTGTTTTAGTTTGCTCTCCTTTATCTCATAATTTTCCCTTTATTTCCCTAATCCCTGTCGCTTTTAAAATTGTCTACGTTTATTCCCTTTGCAGTCTTTATTTTGCTGTCTTTTCTTTTCATAATTTCTTGTCTGTCCTTAGTGCCCTCGCTTTTTCAATGTTCTTTCTCCATCTCTGAGTTTGCTGTCCCTATTTTTCAGTTTTTCCCCTTTATTCCCCTAGTTCCCCTCTGCTTATTAAATGTTCTTTCTATGCCCACTTTTATTCCCTTTGCTGTTGTTTAAAAAATTATTTCTTTTTCTTTCATTCGTGCCGTTGCTTTTTAAATTTTCTTTCCACATCTGTTTTAGTTCGCTGTCCCTATCTTTTAATTTTTTCCCTTTATTTCCCTCATACCCATCACTTTTAAAACGTTCTTTCCCTGTCTACATTTTTCCCTTCGATGTCTTTATTTTTAATTATTTCCTTAGTGCCTTTGATTTTCAATTTTCTTCCTATGTCCCCGTTTCAGTTCAGTGCCCCTACTTTTAAATTTTTTCCTCTATTTCCCTCAACTCTGTTGCTTCAAAAATTTTCTACCTTTATTCCGTTCACTGTCACTATTTTTTAATTATTTCTCATCTTTCCTTAGCGCGGTCGCTTTTTACAATTTCTGTCTCTCTGCATTTGTTTGGTTCGCTGTTGCTATTTCTTTAATTCTTTCCTGTCTTAGTACCTCGGCTTTAAAATTTTTGTTTCTATGTCTACTTTTATCTAGTTTGCTGCCTCTGTGTTTAATTTTCTTTCTGTTTGTCCTCTACCCAGTTGCTTTTGAAATTTTCTTTCTACATCTACTTTGATCAAGCTCCCTATCCTTACTTTTTAATAGTTTTCGGTCTGTTGTGTACCCCGTTGCTTTTAAAATTTACTTTGTATGCGTCTCTCTCTTTGTCCCCCTTTCTTTATTTGGTAGTTTTTTCTTGTCTTTCCTAAGAGACGTGGCTTTTATTTTTCCGATGTCTAATTTTATCCCATCCAATGCGCTTATTTGTTAATGCTTTCCTGTCTGTCCTCCAGCCTGTGCTTCACTTCATTTCTTTTCTTCGTATGTCTCTATTTAGATTGCCATCTCTATTTTTTTCATTTCCCCCTCTCTTTATCCCTCGGCTTTTAAAATTTTGTTTCCATATGTAATCTGGTTTGCTGTCCCTGTTTTTAGTTCTTTGCTGACTGTGCTGTACCTCTTGGCATTTTCAAGTTTCCTTCTAGGTCTACTTTTATCAAGGTCCCTATCCCTGTTTTTTAATTCTTTCCTGTCCCATCCTTTTTGAATTTTTCTCTCTCTCATCTTTTACGCAGTTTGCTCTCCCTGTTTTTAATTTTTTCTGGTTTTCCTTACCCTGTCGCTTTTAAAATTTTCTTTTTATGTCTCCATTTATCTAGTTCCCTTTCCCTTATTCTTAATGCTTTCCTGTCACGTACCATGTTGCTTTTAACGTCTTATTTCTATCTCTCCATTTATCTAGTTCCCTGTCCCATTTTTCTTTCCTGTGTTTCCTGTAGTCCATTGTTTTTTATTTTCCCTTTCAAATCTCCCTCTACATAGCTCCCTTTAACAATTTTTTACATGTCCTGCCTCTCTGTCCTGTTCCCTTTCTATTTCTCGCTCTGTCTTACATTCTCTAATTTTTAATTCTTGCCTATGTTTGTTGCTTTTTAATTTCTATTTCTATGACTGCCTCTCTCCAACTTCCTGTCACTTTTTTTTAATTCTTTTTGCTTTTTCCCCCTTTTGTACTTCCCTCTATCCGCCCCGCCCCGCCGCTGCCTGCGTGTCTCTTATTCTCTCTGTCCCTCTCTGCTGTTCCTGTTGTCCCGCTCGGTCCCTTCTGTCTCTCTCCCCTGCCCCCTGTTGCTCCCTGTTCCTGTGGGATCTCCCCATCCTCCTCCTCGCTGCACTCCATTTCTCTCTCTCTCAACACCCTTGTGCGGTTCCCCGTCCCTCTCTTGTTCCCAGTATCCCGTTTTCTGGCTCCCTGTCCTACCCCTCTTCTCTACCTCCCTCCATCCTTCCTTCTGCTTTCCTCGTCCCTCTTTTCCCTCTGTCCCGCTGCCTTTGGGCACCAAGCCTCGTAACCAGCTCGTTGCTGGGATTTCTGATGGGCGTGAAGGAACAAACATTTGCTGCCTCCTTTGTGACCCCAGATGTGTTTCCAGCCCCTGGCCTCTGGGTGAGCGGCTGCGGTTGGGTCCAGGGGACGCAGTGATGTGCTGTGGGGCTGGGGTGATGGCCTCAGTTCCTGATGGGTTCCAGCTAGGGCAGCCCAGGTGGGACCCATGAAGCGAAGACGGGGCTGGGCCAAGTAGCTGGCAGAGTGCTGCGGTTTGGATTGAGGATGAGAACAATGTTGGTAACGCACTGACGTTTTGTTTGTCGCTAAGTAGCGCTTACACCGCTCAAGGACCTTTCAGCTTCCCGTGCTCTGCCCGGTGCGCCAGAAGCTGGGAGGCGCCACAGCCAGCTCAGCTGACCCGCGCCGGCCGAAGCGCTGTTCCCTCCCGTGTGACGTCACGCTCGGTAGGGAAACGGGGGGTCGTTGGCCAGGAGTCAGCGATCGCTGCTCGGGGACGTGCTTGGCATCGGTCGGCGAGTGGTGAGCACCTGTAGAGTGAATCGCTTGCTTTGTATACTGTTATTGGTTTATTATTATTACTGCTAGTACTATTACTACTATTCTGTTGTCTTTTCCTTCAATTGTTAAACTGTTCTTCCTTTAACCCACGAGTGTTCTGACTTCCACCCTTCCAATTTTCTCCCCCCTAGCGGCTGTGTGGTGCTTAGCTGCTGGCTGGGGTTAAACCACGACAAAAGCTTCTGTCTACTTGTATTCCGTTTGCCGTTTCCCTTTTTTAATTCTTCCTTGTCTCTATTAGTACCTTTGCTTTTTCAATTGTCTTCCTACGTCTCTCTTTTAGTTCACTGTCCCCGGTTTTCATTTTTTTCTCTTTGTTGCCCTAATTCCCGTCATTATTGACTTTTTTTTTGCTTTTATCCCGTTCCCTGTCTTTAGTTTTCAAGGAGTTGTTCTCTTTCCTTAGGGTCCTCCCTTTTAACAGCCTCGGAGGGGGCGTAGCTTCCCGCTGAGGAGCGGCTGGAGGAGGCGAGGTGGTTGTCAGCCGGGTCGTCATTTAATAGTAAAGTATGAAATGGCATGTTGGTTAATCATTTCCCGTTTGGTTTTGTGGGAGCTGTGCTGGCTGCCTTGAGAATCAGCCGAGAAGTTGAGGTGAGCTGGGTGGTAGAGGGGAGGCACACGGGGCTGGCTATTTCACCCGAGCGCCACGGGAACTTTGTGTCTCCTGGCATCCTAGGCGCACCGAGCGACAGCCGCAGCATCTTTCTTGAGAACAGGCGTGGAGCAGGGGAGCAGAGCGGTGCGGTGCTTTTGAGGAGGAGGGTGTCGCAGAAGCGGTTGGCAGTAACCAGACCGATGCTGAATACCAGCACTGTGTTTTAGTTTGTTAGTGTGCTGTGGGTTTTTGGGTTGGGAGGTTTTGGGGTTTTTTGTTTTTTGTTTTTTGGTTTTTTTTGAGATGATGAAGAAGAACTGAGTGAGTGCAGGAATGTTCTAGTTCGGTGTGTGGTGGTTTTCTTTTTTTTCTTTTTTGAGGGTGGATTCAGATCCCTGGCCCTCTGAAAGCTCAGTTGCGGGGTGAGGGCTGAGGAGGTATCAAGGATAGGAATTGCAGGGAGGGGTTATAAAGTTGGTGTCGGGGAGAGGCCTGTCCAGGAGCAGTCTCCTTTGGGAAGGGAAAAGGACCGGGTTACTGTTCTTAGCACGCTGCTGACGTTGGCTGGGCAGGGCGGTTCCATCCTGTGTCTGTGCGTTCTGCTTTTGCGTAGTCTGTCTTCTGTGTCTCGTACCCTGGCTTTCTCGGGTCTTGATGTTTCCGTAGCTCTCCCTCGGTAAGCCTCCCGAGGGTCTCGAACGCGTCGCCTCATCGGCATGGCGTTTCTTGAGCCCTGCTTATCTTGCCGTCGTAGCTTAAAGCGCGGACGTGTCCGGGAAGCGTCGCGTTACAGATGTTTCTGAGGGATCGTCTGTTGTGTGCTTTTTCAGTCAGTAAGTTTTGAAAATATCTTACAGTAGTACTTGAAAAGCTTACTGAGATACTGGCACCCATACTAAAAGCGATCCAGGTCCAAGGAGAGACGTGGACAAAAGAGGAGGAATCGGCGTCGCTTTCCCGAGAAGCATTGCCAGCCTTGTAAGTAGCGACAGCGAGTCCTGACGTGGTTTCGGTGAGTTACTGCTTCGGCAGCGTCCTTTTTCCTTAACCTACAGCGTGTGGTTTCTTACTTCAGTTGGAAAGAGATTTTCCAGAATGGAAGTCTTTCTCATTCAAAGAAGTTGTGTTTTATGAACTCCCCATCAGAGTGGGGATCTTCAGAGATGATGC
>NW_028262319.1:0-56866 GCF_047370975.1 Nipponia nippon | reverse complement strand
TATGGTTCTGAATAGCCTTAAAACAGCGTCAGGATGTGTGAGACAGGAAAGCTTGTCTTGCCTTCTGGCGGGGAAAAAGGGTGCCCTTCAGCATCTGGCTCTGTGCTTGCTTTCAAGGTGTGACAAGATGGTTGCTGCCTCCAAGATGTTTACAATCCATCGTGTGCCCAAGGTTCTCACCGTGTGTCTGAAAAGGTTTGAACATCTCACCGGCAGGAAGATCAGCAAGGTGTGTACGCAATTGGAGTGCAACTTTCTCTTCCTGGAGCGGGAGGTGTCCCAAAGCAGTAGGCTCTTTCACAAGCCGTTCATGTTGGGTTCTTCGTGTTCCCTTCTGGGGAGACGAGAGTTCCCGTGGGAAGACAAGCATGGACTCTGCTCCGACGGAGCTGCTTTGGCCAAGAACAGTTTCCTGCCACCCAAACCATGACATGTTGAAGGCTCGTCCATGTACTAGCTCAGGATCATTTCTGAGCCCTCTTGGTCTCTCTGTAGGTGGTGGAGTATCCCGAGTACTTGGATCTTTGGCCATACACATCTCGGACAGCAGGAGAACCGCTCCTCTACGCCTTATATGCTGTCCTGGTACATAGCGGTGGCAGCTGTCATGCAGGACACTATTTCTGCTACACCAAGGTCAAGAGCAACTTCCTTCCTAGCAGGGGAAAAAATGTGTGCTGGGGAAGGCAACCTTTCACAGCAGTGTTACTGGCAGCCAAGGTTCTGGGGGAGAAGGTCTCCTTACCGGCTGCGTTGGAGTTGTTTTGGCGTGCTCTTGGTTCGGTAGTTTTCTGCCTGTGTTATCACTGAGAAACCAGGCAGTTCCTCTCCAGCTATCGATGCCTTTCTTTGCAGGCCAGCGATGGACTGTGGTACAAGATGAACGATGCGTCTGTGGAGGGTTCTGACATCAACACAGTTCTCAGGCAGCAAGCCTATCTACTGTTTTATGTCAGGTAATAACCAGTGCTAAAATGTGTTTCGAATACGTTTCCTTCTCCTGGCTTTGCTCTTTTTCTTCTCATCCTCCTGAGTGTTTCTCTTTTGGTCCTAGGAGACAGTTCCTACCTGCATCATTCAGTGCTGTCAAGTCTGAACTACCTCACCTCTGTCCTTACTTTTCCTTGCCGGGCTTTCGGCTCCTGCCCTGCTGTAAAGTGCTCCTTGTCTGCTCTCTGAAGCTGGCTAATGTAGAGAAGAGTACTTAAAGGGGGCCTCCAGGAAAGATGGGGAGGGACTCTTTATCAGGGAGTGTAGTGACAGGACGAGGGGTAAGGGTTTTAAACTGAACGAGGGAAGATGTAAATTAGGTATTAGGGAGAAATTCTTTACGGTGAGGGTGGTGAGACACTGGAAGAGGTTGCCCAGAGAAGCTGTGGATGCCCCCTCCCTGGAAGTGTTCAAGGCCAGCTTGGATGGGACTTGGAGCAACCTGATGGAGTGGAAGGTATCCCTGCCCATGGCAGGGGACTTGCAACTAGATGATCTTTAAGGTCCCTTCCAACCCCAACCATTCTGTGATTCTGTGATTCTATGAAATGGAGGCCGTAGGGGGATAAAGACAAGGACTTGCTCTGACAGGTGTAGACCTGGTGGGAAGACCCCAATCGAATTTCTCATTTCTAGTCTCGCTTATATCTTCTCTCTGTTGTGGAAACCGCTCCAAGAAAATGACTGAACCCCAGAGGAGGCTGCAAGAACAGACCTAAATGGAGATCACTCTTTGTTTCTCCAGGTGCACTGATTTGAAAACTGGAGAAAGGGCTTCTTCCTCACCAGCACCATCATATGCCCGTCCCTTCCTCAGTCAGTGGGGGGCCGACAGCAAACAGGCGTGCTCTGTGGGACCACAGGGTCTGCCTCGTCGGACTAAGGTAACTCTGGGGAGGTGGGTCAGGGCAGCAGGTGGACAGTGGATTTCTTTCTGGGATCTTGGCATTGCTCTCTTTTCCCTCCCACACTGCAGCTTTCTTCACAGCCCCAACACTGCTCCCTCTCAAAGCATCCCACTTGTCTGCCTTTGGCCCTTCTGCCTTTGCAGCCCTCCAGGAGAGCCTTTGGGAGGCCCTTAGCTGTCCCCTCCCACAGCTTCTGGGCTTGCCTCACTCTTCTGCTCCTTTCAGGATGAAAGGGCAGGACCTTTTCACAGCTCTCTTTGCAGGACGTGGCGCTGGGCATGGAGGACTCTGCAGAGGACAGCAGCTCCTCTGCAACAGCCAGCAAGAGCCAGCTCACCTGGGCAGCTGCACGGGAGGCATCTGCAGGCTGGACGGGCTTCATCTGGCCAGGCAGGCTCAACATTGCCTCCTACATTGGCTCCTGCTTGCATCGCTTCTTCTGTGGCTGCATAAGGCTGGTGTCCGGAAGGAAATCTGCGTGCCCGCTCTGCTCTCAACCACGTGAGCGTGTGCTGCACACCGTGCGAGAAGACAGCAACAAAGAGGAGCATGGATTCAGCCCTTCTTCCCACTGCCAGAAGAGTGGTGCCAAGGAGAGGGCCCGGAGCAGATCCCCGCAGTGGGGACAAGATCTCCGCAGCTGGTGCGTGGACACCACCGACTATGACCACTCAGCAGGGAGGAGGAGGAGGAGAACCGGTCCTCCAAGGTGTGACTGCACTCCCAGGGATGACACAGCTGCAGGGCCCTCCAACGGCAGCTCCCAGTCGGCTCCTGCACCCAGTGCTGCTCGGGAGCAAACCCTGCCAGTGCAGAGAGAGCAGAGCAGATCCCTGCAGCAGGGCTATGATCTCCACAGCCAGTTTGTGGAGATCACGGACTATGACAGCTCAGAAAGGGGGAGGAGGAGGTGGAGAACAAGTCCTCCATGTCGTGACCAAGCCCCAAGGGATGACACAGCTCCAGGGCCCTCCAACACCAGCTCCAAGTGGGCTCCCGCATGCAGGGCTGCTCGGGACCAAACCCTGCTGAGGCAGAGAGAGCGGAGCAGATCCCCACAGCGGGGCTATGATGTCTGCAGCCAGTTTGTGGACACCACAGATTATGATGCCTCAGCAGGGAGAAGGAGGAGGAGGGTTTCAGTGCCCCAGAGAAGCATGCCAGACAAAGACTCGGGGCGCTGCGGCGGTGACGGGGACAGATTGTGACCCTGGCTGAAGAAGGAGCACAGCATCTTTCTTCTGCTGTGCCAGAGAAGAGGAGCAGCAGAAGAAAAAGGAGGAAGAGAAAACGAGGAAGCACCAAAACTGCCCCCAGCAGGGACCAAGCTGCACAAAAGGCACCAGCAGCCCACCCTGTCCCCCCTCCCAGTGCTGCCTCTGGCCAGGAAGAGCTCAGAGAGACCTTCCAGAGACTCGGACACCTCTGCCGGCTAGCCCGCCTGCCCACAGGTCCCTCGAGGAAGAGCTTTAAGCCCTGGTCAGCTCTTGGGATCGCCTTGCAAAAACAACACTCACTCGGTACCCACAGTCAGAAAAGCCAAAGCCAGAATTAAAAACATTCGTTGGCCTTGCATATGTAATTCCTGGGGTGTTTTCTTCTCTGTAGGTTTTGGGGCAATTGGAGGAAATGCCCAGTGTGGGAGGTTTATGTCTTGGGACGAAAGTGAGTGGGACTGAAACGGGCTGAACGGCCGGGCCCTGAGGGTGCTGCTCAGTGGCACCAAGCCTAGTGCAAGGCCAGTAACCAGGGGTGTCTCGCAGGGGTCAAGACTGGGTCTGATCCTGTTTATCATCTTCCTTAATTAATGTTCTGGAGGATGGGGCAGAGTGCACCCTCGGCAAGCTGACTGATGACAGCAGTCTGGGAGCAGCGGCACTTAGGCCAGGGGGTCGTGCTGCTGTCCCGAGGGACCTGGGCAGGCTGCAGAGACGGGCTGACAGAGACCTCATGCCCAGACCAGAAAGGGGACGTGCAAAGGGTGCTGTGCGGGTGACGAGCAGCGGCACAGGCTGCCCAGGGAGACTGTGGAGTCTCCATCCCTGGCGATGTTCCACGGCCCTCTGGACATGGTCAAGGAGAAGCGGCTGCAGGAGGCCCTGCTTGAGCAGGGGGTGGGACCCGGTGACTTTGTCCTCCAGCTGACCTCCCGGCCAGCCTCAAGCAGCCGCTGATTCTGTGAAATGGACGCCTGGAAGAGGACCCAGCCACCAACGCTGTCACCCTCAGGTGGCCATCGACAGCTCCACCAGCAAGCTGCAGGTGTGGAGAGGAGCCCAGGGCGGAGCAGGCTCCTGGCAGGCCCTGCGGCCCCTGGAGAGGAGCCCAGGCAGCAGCAGGTTCTCTGGCCGGAGCTGCGGCCCGTGGGGCCCAGGCAGGAGCAGGGGAATGGCGTGAGGAGGAAGGGGCGGCAGAGCCGAGGCGCTGTGGGCTGCCCGCAGCCCCATTCCCCGTCCCCCTGCACCGCTGGGAGGGGAGAGGGGGCCGAGGAGTCGGGAAGGAGGAGTGAGGCTGAGCCTGGGAAGGGCGGGGCTGGGGGAAGCTCTTTGGGTTGGGGTTTGGTGCTGCTCTCCGGCTGCCTTTTCCCTTGGCACCAAACTGCATCAGCCTGGCCCCGCTCAGGCCCCGCTCGCCCCTGAGGGGGCGCAGGCGGCTCTGGGAGGAGAGGCCCGGGCTGCTCCCGCCCACCCAGCCAGAGCCGTGCCATTGGCCACAGCTGAGCCAATCAGCAGAGCCGGTGTTGGCCTGTCAGGGCCAGGCGACCTGGGGCGGGGCCGCAGGGGCCAGAGGCCGAGCGGCCTGAGGAGAATGGGGGCAGAGCGGGGCCGGGGGCAGGCGGGGGGCCCCGCTCAGCAGCCGAAACCAGTTCCCACCAGTGCAGCCCTGGCTGAGGACAGCCCTGGTGAGAGCAGCACAAACCCCTTTCCCTTTTCCCAGCCTCCCTGGCTGCCGGCTGCAGCCGAGGCAGAGGCCGGGCAGGGGAGGGCTCATCCTGCCAGCGCTGCTGATGGCGGCAGAGGAGAGAGCGGCCTGGTCCTGCTGCGCGCAGGGTCGCTCTCCCGCCTGGGCTGCCCCTCGGCCCGGCGCTGCATCTCAGGACCAAGGGTCTGTATGGTTGTTGGTGTTGCTTTCAGGCAGGGTTGTTCCCCCACCCCATCCTCCCTTCCCCCTCCCTGCCCCGGCCAATATTCGCTGGAACCGTGCTGGCAGAAGGCCCCGGTTCCTGTTAAGGTCAGTTACAGGGAATAATTTAAAGGCAATTTGATGAGGCTGGCAATTCCAACTGCTCCAGGTACACAGGAGCTTTAAATGGGCAGTTGCCTGCCGGTGACCTTTCATATGCCTTTCTTCCTAGGTTCATTCATTTCACTCCCACCAAAACCAAAGCCCCGGCTTACACATGGAAAGGGGCAAAACCCGCCGTGGCAGACAGCTGCTCTCCAGGTCCTCATTGCTGTCTGGAGCCCTCCGTGACCAGGAACGGGCAGTGTGTGCCTCCAGTGTATCCCATTTCTGGATGTGCCAGGGCAAACCCCAAGCTCACAGCTGGCCCAAGTGAGTAACAGTTCTCCAGCCGTTCGTTCAGACAAGACAAACAGCCTTTCTTTTTTGCCCTGTGTCAGTATGCCTTGTAGAAAGGCAACCTCCTTAGAGGCAGCTTGTACTTAGCATATGGATACAGAGTGTGTTTTATTGTTTGTGAAACTTTATCCGGCTTTTCTTTACTTGCAAATAGGAAAAATTCTCCTGTGCCTGTGTGCAGCCAGTTCTCGAAGGAGAGCAGGTGGGAGATGGTGCAGAGGACCTGTAGCATCCAGCTACGGAGATGAGTGCAGAAGTCTGATGCAAGGAACAGTGATGCAAGTCCCAGGTGGCCAATGACAGAAAAGGGGACGTTTGGGAGGTGAGGAGCAAAGTTGTCCATACAGTGTCAGACCTCAAGGGACTGCTTTTCCTACCTGTCCAGACCTCCCGAGCGGACACTCACCTCTTCTTTAACCTCAGAATTAATAAAAAATATCCTTTAAAACAAAATTCATTTTTATTAGATGCACTTTGAAATCTTTCGCCTTAACTACCCTAGGAAACCTCTCTAATGAGCTGTACAAGTCGTGAAGACTTGGAGAAAATCACAGGAAGAGACAGGGCTCGTTAGGGCTTTCTGTATTTTAATGAGCCCCATGGTGTATTTGGGGCTGAGGCCTTGAACCTCAGATACCGAGAGGAGATTGAACAAACTGCTCAAGAAGTCCAAGTCAGAAGCTGAACCCAAAGTATCTGGAAGCATTAATGGGCCCCATGAGGACCATTACTGACAAAGCCTCCCCAGGGACTCTTTAGAGCAGGTAATTGGAGGCCATGATTGCAGGTAGGCAAAGGCTCTGTGCAGGCAGCTGTAATGCTGAGCAAACCCTTTGGTTTCTTCTGTGAAGCAGAAAGGCCAAACCCTGACCCCCAGGCCCTGGGAAGGCAGATCCTGTCCCTCCCGCATGGCTCAGGGCTCCTCCTGGGGGCAGTGGGGTGTGAGGGTGAGCAATGCCAAGTGTAGGAAAACTGTACACCACCTCCCGGCCTCCCCAGGCAGGGCTGAGGAAGAAACAAAGGCCAGAGCCTCAAAACAAGTTTTGCTTGGTAGGCCTCGGTGCCAGAGGCAGCTGCCAGAGCCAAGAGGACAAAGACCTCGGTCCTGTTGGGCCTTTCAGCCTTGCTAGAGCCCTTGGCCATCTCTGCTGCAGGCTGTCCTACGCTGTCCCATGCCTGCACCTCTTTCCCTTCAGGCTCTTGACATCCATCTTGCCTTCCCACCTAGCTCTCAGCCCAGCATTTCTATAGCTTCACTGATGGCTCTCCACCCTTGCTGGCTTTCCCTTAAAACACAAAGCCATGGGCTGGTCCAGCCTCCCTCTGGGTCACCTCTTGCACCACAAGGCTACCCTTTCAGTGACATTTCTTTTTCCTCACATCTAGTCTGAACCTTCCAAGCTGCACTTTGTGGAGGCTTCCTTCTCTTCCCACTACCAGGAAAAGCTCCATCACCTCTGAGGCCACCCTTCAAGCAGCTGCACGCTACTACTATAGTGCCCTGAGCCTCCACTTCACCAGGAGAAAGAAGTCCAGGTCCTTCAGCCTCTCCACACAGGCCCCATCCCCCATCCTGGCAGATGTCCCTTGGGGCCGCTCCAGGTCTCCCACTCTTCCAGACGAGGGAACCCACACTCGGACACACTACTCCAGATGTGGCCACACCAGTGCTGAGTGAAGGGGGACGATAACACCCTGGTCTGGGTGGCCACAGTCCTCCTAATGCAGCCCTGTATGCAGCTGGCCTTAGTCACTGTTGGTAGTGTTTGCTCTATCAAATGGCATTTGAAATGATACCTCACAGAGTCTGCGTGCCTTTCTTACAGGGGACGTGACAAACCAGGACCTCCAGGTGCAAAACAACAACCAAGTCACGTGCCTGCTGCTGCCTACCAGGTTCTCAGGCAGAAGTGATGTCCTAGTCAACAGCCCAGCCCTGTGTCTGCTGATGGCCAATGACCCAAAGAGACCGGAGATTCCAGTGTCCTCACACTCCCCTTCATGGCCATGTGCCTCCTACTGGCCTATGAGCTTCTCAGACATCACTGATGTCATCATAATAGCCCAACCCATCAGCCGCCTTCTGGCCTACCAACTGACCAGACAAAAGTAACCTCACCATGATCTTCCAAGCCACGTGCCCGCTGCTGGCCTTTCAGCTTCTCCAGCGGACACAACCAAGCCATGTACCTGCTGCTGTCCCCTCAGGTGCTCAGGTGGAAGGGATGTGACAACCCCTACCCAAGCCCTCTTCCTGCATGGGCCTACCAGGTACTTAGAGAAAATGATTCCCACAGTCAGCTTGCCAGCCACGTGCCTTCTGCTGGCCTCCTAGGGACACTGGCAAATGGGAGCCTAAAAGTACGTGTCCCCGCCATGAGGCAAGGGCTGAGCTATCAGCTACTGCAGAAAGAAGTGACCTCCCAGTCCCGTTCCCAGCCATGTTCCTGCTGCCGCCCTACCAACTCCAGAGACAGAAGTGACCTCACAGCCACCTTCACAGCCTTGTGCCTCCTGCTGACCCATGAGATCCTGAAGCACAGCGGACCTCACCATAGCATTCCCACCCATCTCCTCCTTGTGGCCTATGAGCTGATCAGATACAGGTCACCTCACATTCCTCTTCCAGTGCCGTGCGACTGTTCTGGGACCTCGCGATCGCTGCCCTGTTCAAGGGGCCAAACAGAGGAAGTTAGGGTTAGGAGGGGTTGAAGGTGAGGGGGCTGGAGCACAGGAATGAGGGCTTTGGGGCTTAGGTGTTCAGGTTAGGGCTTTGAGATCAGAGCTCACCTTTCAGTGCTGGGGATTGGGCAAAGGCTTAGGGAGCGGCCTTGCTGTTCTTCTGTTCACCTAGAAATTTAGAAGACATCAGAGCAACTACCTTCGCTGCTTCTACTGCAAAGCTGTTCTTGAGAACAGGAAATCCTCTTCCGACTTGAGCGTGTGCTTTTTTAGCAGTTAGTTCCCTGTAAGCAGAAGAGAACTGGAGCTGGTCAGCCCAGCACTGCCTCAAATGACCCAGGCTGGGCAGTCCATCCTGAGCTGCCACAGCAGGGCTTCAGGGCCCGCAGGTCCCGTTGCCTCATCAGAGCACAGGGACACATTCTACATGGGAATCTGAGAATAAAGGACTCGGCAGCCCCTTTGCATGGGAAAGAGGGGTGACAGGGCGAGATGCTCGCGGGCAGAGGTGGTTGGGGGGTAACCCGGAGGGCAGGAGCAGCAGGAGGAACGCGAGCCTGCTGCTCTACCTGCCATGGCAGTTGGGCAGTGTGGGGTTGGTTTGGGGCAAACAGCATTCTGAGGGGTCCGTCCCCATGGCGATCATTCCGCCAGCATCTGCTTCAGCCAGCCTTGCAATGCTTTGATTTTTCATACCACAACAACTTCCCACCTCCATGATTTTCCATCCTGCTGATGAGTTCCTGCCCTCAGTGTTGGTTTCCCAGCCCCACGATGGTTCCCCGTCCCAGTGACGATTTCCCATCCCAATGGTGGTTTGCTATCCCAATGGTCTCCCATCCCAAGCATGATGTTTTGGGGGAGGCAAATTTCCTGTCCAAGGGGAAGGGATGGGGCCAGCACCAGTGGCCCTGTGATGCCAACACATGTGTGCTGTCCCATCCTGCCCTGGTGGTGGGGATGGGGGTTTGGGGCACTTTTGGGTTGTTTTTGTCCTCCCCTCTGTGCCCTGGGGGGCAACTGCCGCTCCCAGCTGTGGTGGAACCGGTGCCAGCATTGGTACCGTGTGGCCATGATGGGGAGCTGTCATGAAAATTTGGCAAGTGGGCTATCCTGACTAAGGAGAGAAGCTGGGACGCAGGGTATAGCATTACAAGAGGAATTCTTGCATTCGTGCGCATGAGCCGTCCCATTCAAACTGGGGCACCACAAATGCGGTTTTACACATGCTTCTTATGCTTTTCAAGCATTCAGGTCCAATGCACTTTGACCAATCTCTGCTTAACACACACACAGGCTGCTGTTCTGCAAAGCAACTCTAATTCTGTGGCGTCATCATCCATCTGCTTCTTTGTTGATCTTGGCATCCCTGGAGTTGGTCTGGCTGCAGATCCTGATCTCTGATGGCAGATAAGGGGAGGGTTTCACAGAGGTGTCGGAGGGGCTGGGATGCTGGCGTGAGCTGGGTCATCCAGGGGCATCCTTTCTTCTTCAGGGTGGGGGCTGTCCTTCTCCTCCTTGCAGTGAGCTGGGGGCCTTTAGTCCTGCTGACTGAACCATGACTGTGCAGTATACAACGTCAACTAGATGTGTATCTGTCTATCTTCAGGAACTCGATCCAATTTCATACTCTCATGACTAATTGCTGCAATAGTTAGGGCAAGAGATTTTCCTAGAAGAGCCCCTGGGGTGTCCCTTTGTGGGGGTCCCCGGGAGGTACTTGTGGGGGTTGCTCGTAGATGGTTGGGAGATGCAGGTACTGGGAGCGATGGTAGCAGTGTGGCGTGGGGATGCTGTTCCTGAGGACACCGGTTTTAGCCTGCGGTGGGGATGCCGACGGTGGGGCTGTCAGGAGCAGGACAGGGCAGAGATACCAGGGGTGTTGGTACCAGGCCGGGGTGGGGATGCTGCTTCCAGGGCACCACCGCAAGGTGGTGCCGCCTTTCATAGGGGTGGCCGCCTTTCACCAGGGAACAAAATGGAGGGACAAGGAGCACTAGTTCAGAGCTGGCCTGTGGCTGTATCTTGAGGGGAAGATGAAATTCATTGGAAATGAACCTGTAAGAGACCAGGTGCTTTGTCCACAAGTCTCACAGACACAGTCCTGTACCTGGGAAGAGTGGAGAAGAAACCCTCAGCAACCCCAATGTGGCAGCCAAAGCTGGCAACAGGCACGCTTACAGCCCTGGGCAGGTTTTTCTTCATCCAGCTGGTGCAGCTCAGGGAGGAGGTGGGAGCTTTGCTGGCAGATGAGCAGCCCTTCGTCAGCAGTGCATGGGGAAGCCTGGGGGCTGCTGGCTGTGGGAGGTGCCCGGGCCGTGGCAGCTGTGTGGTCTCGAGGGGACACGCCCGCGTGCGCGCCCATGTCACAAAGGGGCAGTGATGCAGCACCCACCCGGCGCTTGTGACCTCACCTGGCCAGGGCTTGAAATGCTGAAGAGCAGGCCAGCGAAAGCTAGTTGGGCTGAGCTGGCCTTCGGGATAACTCAGCTCCTTCCATTGCTACTTGCGTGCCCACTTTTTTCCAACCATTTATCGTTTCCTGCCCACTTCTCCTCAACTTCCATCCTCGTTCAAAGGTAATTATGATTTGACTTTCAGGACACAGCATAGGGTAGGTAGATAGAGGAGAAAAGTATAGGCTGGTGTGTGCCTTCCGCGCTCTAGGCTGAGCTATTACACCTTTCTAGGCTGGCCAGATATGGGCTATGGGTAGAGTTCCTCTTTGCTAATTCTTATATTTCTTTGCCATATCCCAGGAGAGGTAAGTAGGGGGGTGGCAGTGTAGTCTGAGGCGTTGGGCTCAGCATGGAATGACAAGAAGCCCACCCTGACTGATGGGGTAGGAAGGGAGACAGAAAAGGAGGACGGCAAAAGCAGCCGTTGAAGTAGCGGCCGAAAGCCGGTCACTGCTGTGTACAAGGTGGGAAAGTGTGGGCTGGAGAGCCAGAGGGCTCTGCTGCTAACGCTGGCCACAGGTAAGCAGCAGGACCCCTTTAGAGAAGGTGACACGCAATGCAGTGTGTCAAAAGGGCCTTGGTAATTGCTGTCAGTTGGAGTCCTGTGACAGGGACAGCAGGGCCATCAGCCTGCAGCTCTGCAGCACTTACAAGTACCACTGAAACACTTCTGATGGCAGACGTTGATCTGTGCATTTCATTTAGAATTGTTTTCAATCATTTTCTTGAACTCCACTTATTTCTTTGCAATCAGGTGACGGGACTGGCGCTGATCTTCTCTTTCTGGAGCACGTCCTGACATCCTTTGTCATCCAAAGCTTTCCGCTCTGTTCCTGAGAGGAGCGATGGCCGCAATGGGGAATGACTCCTGTGAGTAAGGGCTTCACCATTGGACTTTGTGAATGCCCAAAGGCGACGGACGTGGCTGCTGCTCCATCCCTGACTGTGGATGTGCTGACAACCTAGAGTGAATTCTGGGGCGTTTCCTGGTAGCAGCCAGGCTCACCCAGGTGTTTTTGATTAGACACAGGAAAATGAGTTTTGTCCCTCCTCTGCCACGATGTACAAGACTCTGAAAGATGACATTGCTCGTACTGACATCAGTAGGGTTACCTTCTGGGCTAGGGACTTGCTTGTTTTCATGAAGTCACTATCAGAAAAAGGGAAGACTTGACCTGATAATCCAATTCAAGAGTCTAGAGGGAAAGGAAGGTAGCCCGAAGCACAGAAATCAGAGTGTGGCTTTCTTGGAGTTTTGGCAAAGGAAGCAGGGCAACAGACTCTTTTCCAAAACTGCTTCTTGACCAGTCATTGTCAATGGCAGTGTTAGGCTTCCCCCAGTGTTTCTGTGTTGGAGGTTAGAGCTGCTTGTCCTGGGGGCTCCTGTACAGAGCTTGACTTTTAAACGATGCTTTTGTGCAACAACGTCATCTCCTCTCTTTTCAAATGTCATTTCCCTGCAGCCATTGCCGAGGGAATGGCTCTGCCGCAAAGGATCCTCTTTCCCCCGGAGAAGCTTTGCATGGATTGGCAGCAAAGACAGAGAGCTGGAGCAGGACTCCACAACCTGGGCAATACGTGCTACCTCAACTCCGTCCTGCAGTGCCTGACGTACACACCCCCTCTCGCCAACTACCTGCTCTCTCGGGAGCACAGCCGCTCGTGTCAGTACTTTTATCAACAGCTCCTTGCAAATCTGGTGGGCTCTTCCCAAGGATTCCCAGCATCTGGAATTTGATTGAGGAGAAAAGCAGCCCTCCTCTCTCAATCCCCCGAGTTGGTGTTCTTTGAACACTCAAGCCTAGAAGCCCCTTGTCCTATCTCGGTGTATTCATCTTCAGAGAGGCACCTCTTTCTAGCCCCCGCTCTCGGTCCCCATTCCTGCAAGTTAAACTCTCTTTGCTTCTTGCACAGAAAACTTTTGTCAGTTCAGCATCCCTCTGAAGAAAGTTTTCTATGCACTACAATGTCCCAGTGGGCCATTGGCACCTTGGGAGAAGAGGAGCGGGGGCTGTTCTTGTAACTTCAGGATCTCCATTAGGTTTCCCACCGCTCTGGAGATCTTGCTAACCCGAGACGCTTCCCTCCCTCCCTTCCTCTTCAGGTCGCCAGCAAGGCTTCTGCATGATGTGCAGAATGGAAGCACATGTTAACAAGGTCCTGCATTCCTCAGCCAGTGCCATCCAGCCTTGGAGTGTTGTCAATGTCCTCACACGTGAGTCATTTCAGGTGCTTTTACAGGTTTCCTTCCCTTCCTGCGGGGGACAACTCCTAACTTCTTCTTTCTTAGGAATAGGAGAACATTTCCAGCATGGCATGCAGGAAGACGCCCACGAGTTCTTACGCTGCACTGTCGATGCCATGCAGAGAGCTTGTCTGAGTGGAAGCAACGAGTAAGCACAAGCAAATTCCCTTTTCAATGCTCCTGAGGCCTTTGGACTCCTTGGTGTACTCCCATCAAGGAAACCCTACCGCCAGGGTTTTCAGACAAAGCAAAACTCCTGGAGGAGATCACTCTCTGCCCTACTTCTGAGCTCCCTGCCT
Source organism: Nipponia nippon (assembly GCF_047370975.1). Lineage (NCBI taxonomy): Eukaryota > Metazoa > Chordata > Aves > Pelecaniformes > Threskiornithidae > Nipponia > Nipponia nippon. Next base: position 43,701 of record NW_028262319.1, on the reverse strand, counting down.
TACCCTTTCTTTCCAGCTTGGATGTCTCTTCTCAAGCAACTACCATCGTCCACCAAATATTTGGGGGCATGCTGAGATCCAGAGGTACTTTTCCATGACTATCGCTCTGCTTGGAATTGTCTGTGTCCTTCTGTCTGCCTGTGATAAACAGCTGATCGTGTGACTGGCGTAGCAGGTATGGAGGCCGTAAACCGGCACAGTCAGTCGACTTCCCCTGTCGCTGAGCATTTTGATTTGCCTTCCAGTCACGTGCTTGAGCTGCAAAGCCGTTTCCGATTCCTACGAGGCCTTCCTGGATCTTCCTTTGGATATAAATGTAAGAGGGTTTGTAAGACATCCCAAGGCCCCCGTAGCTTTCCAGAATAAACGCAGGTGGTGTAAAACCATATACTGCAAAGCCAAGAGAAGAGAGCTTGGTGGTGGGTGGGGAGTGGAATGGACTGTGTCCTTCTGGGGAGGCCATGGCAGTGGTCTCCCTGTAGGTGCTGGCTTTAAGCGGGACAAGCACACATTATCCTCCCTGCACCCTTGATGGACTCTCCTCCTTCTTCCCTTTGCCCTCCCTCAACACCCCTCTGGCTCCCAGGCTGATGGGTTGTGTTGTTTTCATTCTGATGACCCTGCGCCCCATCAGTAGCTGAACTGAGTGGTGCCACAGAGAGGTCGCTTTGATAGCCCTGGGCATTCCTGGGAAATGAGGAAATGTTCAGCATAATACCCTCTTTCTGCCTCCTTCTGGACACTGCTTGTGGGTTCACAGTGGGTCTCCTCAGCCTCAGCTACCTGCGCCTTCTTGGCAGCTCTTAGCCAAGTGTTTGGGCGAGGGCGTTTCCCCGAGCTCAGTGCTCTCCTTTCTCCCTCCTCCAGGCAGCCTCCTCTGTCACCGCAGCTCTGGAGGACTTTGTGAAACCCGAGCAGCTGGATGGGGAAAACTGCTTTAAATGTAGCAAGTAAGATGATTACTAACGCCATATTAATGCTAGATCCTTCCTGAAGGTGCTGCATGTCATCGTGCAGAAGTCCTCTTTTCATGGAGGTTTAATGCCCAGTAATGGGCAGCAGCTGTTGTTTAATCTGGCACTTATGGTTCTGAATAGCCTTAAAACAGCGTCAGGATGTGTGAGACAGGAAAGCTTGTCTTGCCTTCTGGCGGGGAAAAAGGGTGCCCTTCAGCATCTGGCTCTGTGCTTGCTTTCAAGGTGTGACAAGATGGTTGCCGCCTCCAAGAGGTTTACAATCCATCGCGTGCCCAAGGTTCTCACCGTGTGTCTGAAAAGGTTTGAACATCTCACCGGCAGGAAGATCAGCAAGGTGTGTACGCAATTGGAGTGCAACTTTCTCTTCCTGGAGCGGGAGGTGTCCCAAAGCAGTAGGCTCTTTCACAAGCCGTTCATGTTGGGTTCTTCGTGTTCCCTTCTGGGGAGACGAGAGTTCCCGTGGGAAGACAAGCATGGACTCTGCTCCGACGGAGCTGCTTTGGCCAAGAACAGTTTCCTGCCACCCAAACCATGACATGTTGAAGGCTCGTCCATGTACTAGCTCAGGATCATTTCTGAGCCCTCTTGGTCTCTCTGTAGGTGGTGGAGTATCCCGAGTACTTGGATCTTTGGCCATACACATCTCGGACAGCAGGAGAACCGCTCCTCTACGCCTTATATGCTGTCCTGGTACATAGCGGTGGCAGCTGTCATGCAGGACACTATTTCTGCTACACCAAGGTCAAGAGCAACTTCCTTCCTAGCAGGGGAAAAAATGTGTGCTGGGGAAGGCAACCTTTCACAGCAGTGTTACTGGCAGCCAAGGTTCTGGGGGAGAAGGTCTCCTTACCGGCTGCGTTGGAGTTGTTTTGGCGTGCTCTTGGTTCGGTAGTTTTCTGCCTGTGTGATCACTGAGAAACCAGGCAGTTCCTCTCCAGCTATCGATGCCTTTCTTTGCAGGCCAGCGATGGACTGTGGTACAAGATGAACGATGCGTCTGTGGAGGGTTCTGACATCAACACAGTTCTCAGGCAGCAAGCCTATCTACTGTTTTATGTCAGGTAATAACCAGTGCTAAAATGTGTTTCGAATACGTTTCCTTCTCCTGGCTTTGCTCTTTTTCTTCTCATCCTCCTGAGTGTTTCTCTTTTGGTCCTAGGAGACAGTTCCTACCTGCATCATTCAGTGCTGTCAAGTCTGAACTACCTCACCTCTGTCCTTACTTTTCCTTGCCGGGCTTTCGGCTCCTGCCCTGCTGTAAAGTGCTCCTTGTCTGCTCTCTGAAGCTGGCTAATGTAGAGAAGAGTACTTAAAGGGGGCCTCCAGGAAAGATGGGGAGGGACTCTTTATCAGGGAGTGTAGTGACAGGACGAGGGGTAAGGGTTTTAAACTGAACGAGGGAAGATGTAAATTAGGTATTAGGGAGAAATTCTTTACGGTGAGGGTGGTGAGACACTGGAAGAGGTTGCCCAGAGAAGCTGTGGATGCCCCCTCCCTGGAAGTGTTCAAGGCCAGCTTGGATGGGACTTGGAGCAACCTGATGGAGTGGAAGGTATCCCTGCCCATGGCAGGGGACTTGCAACTAGATGATCTTTAAGGTCCCTTCCAACCCCAACCATTCTGTGATTCTGTGATTCTATGAAATGGAGGCCGTAGGGGGGATAAAGACAAGGACTTGCTCTGACAGGTGTAGACCTGGTGGGAAGACCCCAATCGAATTTCTCATTTCTAGTCTCGCTTATATCTTCTCTCTGTTGTGGAAACCGCTCCAAGAAAATGACTGAACCCCAGAGGAGGCTGCAAGAACAGACCTAAATGGAGATCACTCTTTGTTTCTCCAGGTGCACTGATTTGAAAACTGGAGAAAGGGCTTCTTCCTCACCAGCACCATCATATGCCCGTCCCTTCCTCAGTCAGTGGGGGGCCGACAGCAAACAGGCGTGCTCTGTGGGACCACAGGGTCTGCCTCGTCGGACTAAGGTAACTCTGGGGAGGTGGGTCAGGGCAGCAGGTGGACAGTGGATTTCTTTCTGGGATCTTGGCATTGCTCTCTTTTCCCTCCCACACTGCAGCTTTCTTCACAGCCCCAACACTGCTCCCTCTCAAAGCATCCCACTTGTCTGCCTTTGGCCCTTCTGCCTTTGCAGCCCTCCAGGAGAGCCTTTGGGAGGCCCTTAGCTGTCCCCTCCCACAGCTTCTGGGCTTGCCTCACTCTTCTGCTCCTTTCAGGATGAAAGGGCAGGACCTTTTCACAGCTCTCTTTGCAGGACGTGGCGCTGGGCATGGAGGACTCTGCAGAGGACAGCAGCTCCTCTGCAACAGCCAGCAAGAGCCAGCTCACCTGGGCAGCTGCACGGGAGGCATCTGCAGGCTGGACGGGCTTCATCTGGCCAGGCAGGCTCAACATTGCCTCCTACATTGGCTCCTGCTTGCATCGCTTCTTCTGTGGCTGCATAAGGCTGGTGTCCGGAAGGAAATCTGCGTGCCCGCTCTGCTCTCAACCACGTGAGCGTGTGCTGCACACCGTGCGAGAAGACAGCAACAAAGAGGAGCATGGATTCAGCCCTTCTTCCCACTGCCAGAAGAGTGGTGCCAAGGAGAGGGCCCGGAGCAGATCCCCGCAGTGGGGACAAGATCTCCGCAGCTGGTGCGTGGACACCACCGACTATGACCACTCAGCAGGGAGGAGGAGGAGGAGAACCGGTCCTCCAAGGTGTGACTGCACTCCCAGGGATGACACAGCTGCAGGGCCCTCCAACGGCAGCTCCCAGTCGGCTCCTGCACCCAGTGCTGCTCGGGAGCAAACCCTGCCAGTGCAGAGAGAGCAGAGCAGATCCCTGCAGCAGGGCTATGATCTCCACAGCCAGTTTGTGGAGATCACGGACTATGACAGCTCAGAAAGGGGGAGGAGGAGGTGGAGAACAAGTCCTCCATGTCGTGACCAAGCCCCAAGGGATGACACAGCTCCAGGGCCCTCCAACACCAGCTCCAAGTGGGCTCCCGCATGCAGGGCTGCTCGGGACCAAACCCTGCTGAGGCAGAGAGAGCGGAGCAGATCCCCACAGCGGGGCTATGATGTCTGCAGCCAGTTTGTGGACACCACAGATTATGATGCCTCAGCAGGGAGAAGGAGGAGGAGGGTTTCAGTGCCCCAGAGAAGCATGCCAGACAAAGACTCGGGGCGCTGCGGCGGTGACGGGGACAGATTGTGACCCTGGCTGAAGAAGGAGCACAGCATCTTTCTTCTGCTGTGCCAGAGAAGAGGAGCAGCAGAAGAAAAAGGAGGAAGAGAAAACGAGGAAGCACCAAAACTGCCCCCAGCAGGGACCAAGCTGCACAAAAGGCACCAGCAGCCCACCCTGTCCCCCTCCCAGTGCTGCCTCTGGCCAGGAAGAGCTCAGAGAGACCTTCCAGAGACTCGGACACCTCTGCCGGCTAGCCCGCCTGCCCACAGGTCCCTCGAGGAAGAGCTTTAAGCCCTGGTCAGCTCTTGGGATCGCCTTGCAAAAACAACACTCACTCGGTACCCACAGTCAGAAAAGCCAAAGCCAGAATTAAAAACATTCGTTGGCCTTGCATATGTAATTCCTGGGGTGTTTTCTTCTCTGTAGGTTTTGGGGCAATTGGAGGAAATGCCCAGTGTGGGAGGTTTATGTCTTGGGACGAAAGTGAGTGGGACTGAAACGGGCTGAACGGCCGGGCCCTGAGGGTGCTGCTCAGTGGCACCAAGCCTAGTGCAAGGCCAGTAACCAGGGGTGTCTCGCAGGGGTCAAGACTGGGTCTGATCCTGTTTATCATCTTCCTTAATTAATGTTCTGGAGGATGGGGCAGAGTGCACCCTCGGCAAGCTGACTGATGACAGCAGTCTGGGAGCAGCGGCACTTAGGCCAGGGGGTCGTGCTGCTGTCCCGAGGGACCTGGGCAGGCTGCAGAGACGGGCTGACAGAGACCTCATGCCCAGACCAGAAAGGGGACGTGCAAAGGGTGCTGTGCGGGTGACGAGCAGCGGCACAGGCTGCCCAGGGAGACTGTGGAGTCTCCATCCCTGGCGATGTTCCACGGCCCTCTGGACATGGTCAAGGAGAAGCGGCTGCAGGAGGCCCTGCTTGAGCAGGGGGTTGGACCCGGTGACTTTGTCCTCCAGCTGACCTCCCGGCCAGCCTCAAGCAGCCGCTGATTCTGTGAAATGGACGCCTGGAAGAGGACCCAGCCACCAACGCTGTCACCCTCAGGTGGCCATCGACAGCTCCACCAGCAAGCTGCAGGTGTGGAGAGGAGCCCAGGGCGGAGCAGGCTCCTGGCAGGCCCTGCGGCCCCTGGAGAGGAGCCCAGGCAGCAGCAGGTTCTCTGGCCGGAGCTGCGGCCCGTGGGGCCCAGGCAGGAGCAGGGGAATGGCGTGAGGAGGAAGGGGCGGCAGAGCCGAGGCGCTGTGGGCTGCCCGCAGCCCCATTCCCCGTCCCCCTGCACCGCTGGGAGGGGAGAGGGGGCCGAGGAGTCGGGAAGGAGGAGTGAGGCTGAGCCTGGGAAGGGCGGGGCTGGGGGAAGCTCTTTGGGTTGGGGTTTGGTGCTGCTCTCCGGCTGCCTTTTCCCTTGGCACCAAACTGCATCAGCCTGGCCCCGCTCAGGCCCCGCTCGCCCCTGAGGGGGCGCAGGCGGCTCTGGGAGGAGAGGCCCGGGCTGCTCCCGCCCACCCAGCCAGAGCCGTGCCATTGGCCACAGCTGAGCCAATCAGCAGAGCCGGTGTTGGCCTGTCAGGGCCAGGCGACCTGGGGCGGGGCCGCAGGGGCCAGAGGCCGAGCGGCCTGAGGAGAATGGGGGCAGAGCGGGGCCGGGGGCAGGCGGGGCTCCCCGCTCAGCAGCCGAAACCAGTTCCCACCAGTGCAGCCCTGGCTGAGGACAGCCCTGGTGAGAGCAGCACAAACCCCTTTCCCTTTTCCCAGCCTCCCTGGCTGCCGGCTGCAGCCGAGGCAGAGGCCGGGCAGGGGAGGGCTCATCCTGCCAGCGCTGCTGATGGCGGCAGAGGAGAGAGCGGCCTGGTCCTGCTGCGCGCAGGGTCGCTCTCCCGCCTGGGCTGCCCCTCGGCCCGGCGCTGCATCTCAGGACCAAGGGTCTGTATGGTTGTTGGTGTTGCTTTCAGGCAGGGTTGTTCCCCCACCCCATCCTCCCTTCCCCCTCCCTGCCCCGGCCAATATTCGCTGGAACCGTGCTGGCAGAAGGCCCCGGTTCCTGTTAAGGTCAGTTACAGGGAATAATTTAAAGGCAATTTGATGAGGCTGGCAATTCCAACTGCTCCAGGTACACAGGAGCTTTAAATGGGCAGTTGCCTGCCGGTGACCTTTCATATGCCTTTCTTCCTAGGTTCATTCATTTCACTCCCACCAAAACCAAAGCCCCGGCTTACACATGGAAAGGGGCAAAACCCGCCGTGGCAGACAGCTGCTCTCCAGGTCCTCATTGCTGTCTGGAGCCCTCCGTGACCAGGAACGGGCAGTGTGTGCCTCCAGTGTATCCCATTTCTGGATGTGCCAGGGCAAACCCCAAGCTCACAGCTGGCCCAAGTGAGTAACAGTTCTCCAGCCGTTCGTTCAGACAAGACAAACAGCCTTTCTTTTTTGCCCTGTGTCAGTATGCCTTGTAGAAAGGCAACCTCCTTAGAGGCAGCTTGTACTTAGCATATGGATACAGAGTGTGTTTTATTGTTTGTGAAACTTTATCCGGCTTTTCTTTACTTGCAAATAGGAAAAATTCTCCTGTGCCTGTGTGCAGCCAGTTCTCGAAGGAGAGCAGGTGGGAGATGGTGCAGAGGACCTGTAGCATCCAGCTACGGAGATGAGTGCAGAAGTCTGATGCAAGGAACAGTGATGCAAGTCCCAGGTGGCCAATGACAGAAAAGGGGACGTTTGGGAGGTGAGGAGCAAAGTTGTCCATACAGTGTCAGACCTCAAGGGACTGCTTTTCCTACCTGTCCAGACCTCCCGAGCGGACACTCACCTCTTCTTTAACCTCAGAATTAATAAAAAATATCCTTTAAAACAAAATTCATTTTTATTAGATGCACTTTGAAATCTTTCGCCTTAACTACCCTAGGAAACCTCTCTAATGAGCTGTACAAGTCGTGAAGACTTGGAGAAAATCACAGGAAGAGACAGGGCTCGTTAGGGCTTTCTGTATTTTAATGAGCCCCATGGTGTATTTGGGGCTGAGGCCTTGAACCTCAGATACCGAGAGGAGATTGAACAAACTGCTCAAGAAGTCCAAGTCAGAAGCTGAACCCAAAGTATCTGGAAGCATTAATGGGCCCCATGAGGACCATTACTGACAAAGCCTCCCCAGGGACTCTTTAGAGCAGGTAATTGGAGGCCATGATTGCAGGTAGGCAAAGGCTCTGTGCAGGCAGCTGTAATGCTGAGCAAACCCTTTGGTTTCTTCTGTGAAGCAGAAAGGCCAAACCCTGACCCCCAGGCCCTGGGAAGGCAGATCCTGTCCCTCCCGCATGGCTCAGGGCTCCTCCTGGGGGCAGTGGGGTGTGAGGGTGAGCAATGCCAAGTGTAGGAAAACTGTACACCACCTCCCGGCCTCCCCAGGCAGGGCTGAGGAAGAAACAAAGGCCAGAGCCTCAAAACAAGTTTTGCCTGGTAGGCCTCGGTGCCAGAGGCAGCTGCCAGAGCCAAGAGGACAAAGACCTCGGTCCTGTTGGGCCTTTCAGCCTTGCTAGAGCCCTTGGCCATCTCTGCTGCAGGCTGTCCTACGCTGTCCCATGCCTGCACCTCTTTCCCTTCAGGCTCTTGACATCCATCTTGCCTTCCCACCTAGCTCTCAGCCCAGCATTTCTATAGCTTCACTGATGGCTCTCCACCCTTGCTGGCTTTCCCTTAAAACACAAAGCCATGGGCTGGTCCAGCCTCCCTCTGGGTCACCTCTTGCACTACAAGGCTACCCTTTCAGTGACATTTCTTTTTCCTCACATCTAGTCTGAACCTTCCAAGCTGCACTTTGTGGAGGCTTCCTTCTCTTCCCACTACCAGGAAAAGCTCCATCACCTCTGAGGCCACCCTTCAAGCAGCTGCACGCTACTACTATAGTGCCCTGAGCCTCCACTTCACCAGGAGAAAGAAGTCCAGGTCCTTCAGCCTCTCCACACAGGCCCCATCCCCCATCCTGGCAGATGTCCCTTGGGGCCGCTCCAGGTCTCCCACTCTTCCAGACGAGGGAACCCACACTCGGACACACTACTCCAGATGTGGCCACACCAGTGCTGAGTGAAGGGGGACGATAACACCCTGGTCTGGGTGGCCACAGTCCTCCTAATGCAGCCCTGTATGCAGCTGGCCTTAGTCACTGTTGGTAGTGTTTGCTCTATCAAATGGCATTTGAAATGATACCTCACAGAGTCTGCGTGCCTTTCTTACAGGGGACGTGACAAACCAGGACCTCCAGGTGCAAAACAACAACCAAGTCACGTGCCTGCTGCTGCCTACCAGGTTCTCAGGCAGAAGTGATGTCCTAGTCAACAGCCCAGCCCTGTGTCTGCTGATGGCCAATGACCCAAAGAGACCGGAGATTCCAGTGTCCTCACACTCCCCTTCATGGCCATGTGCCTCCTACTGGCCTATGAGCTTCTCAGACATCACTGATGTCATCATAATAGCCCAACCCATCAGCCGCCTTCTGGCCTACCAACTGACCAGACAAAAGTAACCTCACCATGATCTTCCAAGCCACGTGCCCGCTGCTGGCCTTTCAGCTTCTCCAGCGGACACAACCAAGCCATGTACCTGCTGCTGTCCCCTCAGGTGCTCAGGTGGAAGGGATGTGACAACCCCTACCCAAGCCCTCTTCCTGCATGGGCCTACCAGGTACTTAGAGAAAATGATTCCCACAGTCAGCTTGCCAGCCACGTGCCTTCTGCTGGCCTCCTAGGGACACTGGCAAATGGGAGCCTAAAAGTACGTGTCCCCGCCATGAGGCAAGGGCTGAGCTATCAGCTACTGCAGAAAGAAGTGACCTCCCAGTCCCGTTCCCAGCCATGTTCCTGCTGCCGCCCTACCAACTCCAGAGACAGAAGTGACCTCACAGCCACCTTCACAGCCTTGTGCCTCCTGCTGACCCATGAGATCCTGAAGCACAGCGGACCTCACCATAGCATTCCCACCCATCTCCTCCTTGTGGCCTATGAGCTGATCAGATACAGGTCACCTCACATTCCTCTTCCAGTGCCGTGCGACTGTTCTGGGACCTCGCGATCGCTGCCCTGTTCAAGGGGCCAAACAGAGGAAGTTAGGGTTAGGAGGGGTTGAAGGTGAGGGGGCTGGAGCACAGGAATGAGGGCTTTGGGGCTTAGGTGTTCAGGTTAGGGCTTTGAGATCAGAGCTCACCTTTCAGTGCTGGGGATTGGGCAAAGGCTTAGGGAGCGGCCTTGCTGTTCTTCTGTTCACCTAGAAATTTAGAAGACATCAGAGCAACTACCTTCGCTGCTTCTACTGCAAAGCTGTTCTTGAGAACAGGAAATCCTCTTCCGACTTGAGCGTGTGCTTTTTTAGCAGTTAGTTCCCTGTAAGCAGAAGAGAACTGGAGCTGGTCAGCCCAGCACTGCCTCAAATGACCCAGGCTGGGCAGTCCATCCTGAGCTGCCACAGCAGGGCTTCAGGGCCCGCAGGTCCCGTTGCCTCATCAGAGCACAGGGACACATTCTACATGGGAATCTGAGAATAAAGGACTCGGCAGCCCCTTTGCATGGGAAAGAGGGGTGACAGGGCGAGATGCTCGCGGGCAGAGGTGGTTGGGGGGTAACCCGGAGGGCAGGAGCAGCAGGAGGAACGCGAGCCTGCTGCTCTACCTGCCATGGCAGTTGGGCAGTGTGGGGTTGGTTTGGGGCAAACAGCATTCTGAGGGGTCCGTCCCCATGGCGATCATTCCGCCAGCACCTGCTTCAGCCAGCCTTGCAATGCTTTGATTTTTCATACCACAACAACTTCCCACCTCCATGATTTTCCATCCTGCTGATGAGTTCCTGCCCTCAGTGTTGGTTTCCCAGCCCCACGATGGTTCCCCGTCCCAGTGACGATTTCCCATCCCAATGGTGGTTTGCTATCCCAATGGTCTCCCATCCCAAGCATGATGTTTTGGGGGAGGCAAATTTCCTGTCCAAGGGGAAGGGATGGGGCCAGCACCAGTGGCCCTGTGATGCCAACACATGTGTGCTGTCCCATCCTGCCCTGGTGGTGGGGATGGGGGTTTGGGGCACTTTTGGGTTGTTTTTGTCCTCCCCTCTGTGCCCTGGGGGCAACTGCCGCTCCCAGCTGTGGTGGAACCGGTGCCAGCATTGGTACCGTGTGGCCATGATGGGGAGCTGTCATGAAAATTTGGCAAGTGGGCTATCCTGACTAAGGAGAGAAGCTGGGACGCAGGGTATAGCATTACAAGAGGAATTCTTGCATTCGTGCGCATGAGCCGTCCCATTCAAACTGGGGCACCACAAATGCGGTTTTACACATGCTTCTTATGCTTTTCAAGCATTCAGGTCCAATGCACTTTGACCAATCTCTGCTTAACACACACACAGGCTGCTGTTCTGCAAAGCAACTCTAATTCTGTGGCGTCATCATCCATCTGCTTCTTTGTTGATCTTGGCATCCCTGGAGTTGGTCTGGCTGCAGATCCTGATCTCTGATGGCAGATAAGGGGAGGGTTTCACAGAGGTGTCGGAGGGGCTGGGATGCTGGCGTGAGCTGGGTCATCCAGGGGCATCCTTTCTTCTTCAGGGTGGGGGCTGTCCTTCTCCTCCTTGCAGTGAGCTGGGGGCCTTTAGTCCTGCTGACTGAACCATGACTGTGCAGTATACAACGTCAACTAGATGTGTATCTGTCTATCTTCAGGAACTCGATCCAATTTCATACTCTCATGACTAATTGCTGCAATAGTTAGGGCAAGAGATTTTCCTAGAAGAGCCCCTGGGGTGTCCCTTTGTGGGGGTCCCCGGGAGGTACTTGTGGGGGTTGCTCGTAGATGGTTGGGAGATGCAGGTACTGGGAGCGATGGTAGCAGTGTGGCGTGGGGATGCTGTTCCTGAGGACACCGGTTTTAGCCTGCGGTGGGGATGCCGACGGTGGGGCTGTCAGGAGCAGGACAGGGCAGAGATACCAGGGGTGTTGGTACCAGGCCGGGGTGGGGATGCTGCTTCCAGGGCACCACCGCAAGGTGGTGCCGCCTTTCATAGGGGTGGCCGCCTTTCACCAGGGAACAAAATGGAGGGACAAGGAGCACTAGTTCAGAGCTGGCCTGTGGCTGTATCTTGAGGGGAAGATGAAATTCATTGGAAATGAACCTGTAAGAGACCAGGTGCTTTGTCCACAAGTCTCACAGACACAGTCCTGTACCTGGGAAGAGTGGAGAAGAAACCCTCAGCAACCCCAATGTGGCAGCCAAAGCTGGCAACAGGCACGCTTACAGCCCTGGGCAGGTTTTTCTTCATCCAGCTGGTGCAGCTCAGGGAGGAGGTGGGAGCTTTGCTGGCAGATGAGCAGCCCTTCGTCAGCAGTGCATGGGGAAGCCTGGGGGCTGCTGGCTGTGGGAGGTGCCCGGGCCGTGGCAGCTGTGTGGTCTCGAGGGGACACGCCCGCGTGCGCGCCCATGTCACAAAGGGGCAGTGATGCAGCACCCACCCGGCGCTTGTGACCTCACCTGGCCAGGGCTTGAAATGCTGAAGAGCAGGCCAGCGAAAGCTAGTTGGGCTGAGCTGGCCTTCGGGATAACTCAGCTCCTTCCATTGCTACTTGCGTGCCCACTTTTTTCCAACCATTTATCGTTTCCTGCCCACTTCTCCTCAACTTCCATCCTCGTTCAAAGGTAATTATGATTTGACTTTCAGGACACAGCATAGGGTAGGTAGATAGAGGAGAAAAGTATAGGCTGGTGTGTGCCTTCCGCGCTCTAGGCTGAGCTATTACACCTTTCTAGGCTGGCCAGATATGGGCTATGGGTAGAGTTCCTCTTTGCTAATTCTTATATTTCTTTGCCATATCCCAGGAGAGGTAAGTAGGGGGGTGGCAGTGTAGTCTGAGGCGTTGGGCTCAGCATGGAATGACAAGAAGCCCACCCTGACTGATGGGGTAGGAAGGGAGACAGAAAAGGAGGACGGCAAAAGCAGCCGTTGAAGTAGCGGCCGAAAGCCGGTCACTGCTGTGTACAAGGTGGGAAAGTGTGGGCTGGAGAGCCAGAGGGCTCTGCTGCTAACGCTGGCCACAGGTAAGCAGCAGGACCCCTTTAGAGAAGGTGACACGCAATGCAGTGTGTCAAAAGGGCCTTGGTAATTGCTGTCAGTTGGAGTCCTGTGACAGGGACAGCAGGGCCATCAGCCTGCAGCTCTGCAGCACTTACAAGTACCACTGAAACACTTCTGATGGCAGACGTTGATCTGTGCATTTCATTTAGAATTGTTTTCAATCATTTTCTTGAACTCCACTTATTTCTTTGCAATCAGGTGACGGGACTGGCGCTGATCTTCTCTTTCTGGAGCACGTCCTGACATCCTTTGTCATCCAAAGCTTTCCGCTCTGTTCCTGAGAGGAGCGATGGCCGCAATGGGGAATGACTCCTGTGAGTAAGGGCTTCACCATTGGACTTTGTGAATGCCCAAAGGCGACGGACGTGGCTGCTGCTCCATCCCTGACTGTGGATGTGCTGACAACCTAGAGTGAATTCTGGGGCGTTTCCTGGTAGCAGCCAGGCTCACCCAGGTGTTTTTGATTAGACACAGGAAAATGAGTTTTGTCCCTCCTCTGCCACGATGTACAAGACTCTGAAAGATGACATTGCTCGTACTGACATCAGTAGGGTTACCTTCTGGGCTAGGGACTTGCTTGTTTTCATGAAGTCACTATCAGAAAAAGGGAAGACTTGACCTGATAATCCAATTCAAGAGTCTAGAGGGAAAGGAAGGTAGCCCGAAGCACAGAAATCAGAGTGTGGCTTTCTTGGAGTTTTGGCAAAGGAAGCAGGGCAACAGACTCTTTTCCAAAACTGCTTCTTGACCAGTCATTGTCAATGGCAGTGTTAGGCTTCCCCCAGTGTTTCTGTGTTGGAGGTTAGAGCTGCTTGTCCTGGGGGCTCCTGTACAGAGCTTGACTTTTAAACGATGCTTTTGTGCAACCACATCGTCTCCTCTCTTTTCAAATGTCATTTCCCTGCAGCCATTGCCGAGGGAATGGCTCTGCCGCAAAGGATCCTCTTTCCCCCGGAGAAGCTTTGCATGGATTGGCAGCAAAGACAGAGAGCTGGAGCAGGACTCCACAACCTGGGCAATACGTGCTACCTCAACTCCGTCCTGCAGTGCCTGACGTACACACCCCCTCTCGCCAACTACCTGCTCTCTCGGGAGCACAGCCGCTCGTGTCAGTACTTTTATCAACAGCTCCTTGCAAATCTGGTGGGCTCTTCCCAAGGATTCCCAGCATCTGGAATTTGATTGAGGAGAAAAGCAGCCCTCCTCTCTCAATCCCCCGAGTTGGTGTTCTTTGAACACTCAAGCCTAGAAGCCCCTTGTCCTATCTCGGTGTATTCATCTTCAGAGAGGCACCTCTTTCTAGCCCCCGCTCTCGGTCCCCATTCCTGCAAGTTAAACTCTCTTTGCTTCTTGCACAGAAAACTTTTGTCAGTTCAGCATCCCTCTGAAGAAAGTTTTCTATGCACTACAATGTCCCAGTGGGCCATTGGCACCTTGGGAGAAGAGGAGCGGGGGCTGTTCTTGTAACTTCAGGATCTCCATTAGGTTTCCCACCGCTCTGGAGATCTTGCTAACCCGAGACGCTTCCCTCCCTCCCTTCCTCTTCAGGTCGCCAGCAAGGCTTCTGCATGATGTGCAGAATGGAAGCACATGTTAACAAGGTCCTGCATTCCTCAGCCAGTGCCATCCAGCCTTGGAGTGTTGTCAATGTCCTCACACGTGAGTCATTTCAGGTGCTTTTACAGGTTTCCTTCCCTTCCTGCGGGGGACAACTCCTAACTTCTTCTTTCTTAGGAATAGGAGAACATTTCCAGCATGGCATGCAGGAAGACGCCCACGAGTTCTTACGCTGCACTGTCGATGCCATGCAGAGAGCTTGTCTGAGTGGAAGCAACGAGTAAGCACAAGCAAATTCCCTTTTCAATGCTCCTGAGGCCTTTGGACTCCTTGGTGTACTCCCATCAAGGAAACCCTACCGCCAGGGTTTTCAGACAAAGCAAAACTCCTGGAGGAGATCACTCTCTGCCCTACTTCTGAGCTCCCTGCCTTACCCTTTCTTTCCAGCTTGGATGTCTCTTCTCAAGCAACTACCATCGTCCACCAAATATTTGGGGGCATGCTGAGATCCAGAGGTACTTTTCCATGACTATCGCTCTGCTTGGAATTGTCTGTGTCCTTCTGTCTGCCTGTGATAAACAGCTGATCGTGTGACTGGCGTAGCAGGTATGGAGGCCGTAAACCGGCACAGTCAGTCGACTTCCCCTGTCGCTGAGCATTTTGATTTGCCTTCCAGTCACGTGCTTGAGCTGCAAAGCCGTTTCCGATTCCTACGAGGCCTTCCTGGATCTTCCTTTGGATATAAATGTAAGAGGGTTTGTAAGACATCCCAAGGCCCCCGTAGCTTTCCAGAATAAACGCAGGTGGTGTAAAACCATATACTGCAAAGCCAAGAGAAGAGAGCTTGGTGGTGGGTGGGGAGTGGAATGGACTGTGTCCTTCTGGGGAGGCCATGGCAGTGGTCTCCCTGTAGGTGCTGGCTTTAAGCGGGACAAGCACACATTATCCTCCCTGCACCCTTGATGGACTCTCCTCCTTCTTCCCTTTGCCCTCCCTCAACACCCCTCTGGCTCCCAGGCTGATGGGTTGTGTTGTTTTCATTCTGATGACCCTGCGCCCCATCAGTAGCTGAACTGAGTGGTGCCACAGAGAGGTCGCTTTGATAGCCCTGGGCATTCCTGGGAAATGAGGAAATGTTCAGCATAATACCCTCTTTCTGCCTCCTTCTGGACACTGCTTGTGGGTTCACAGTGGGTCTCCTCAGCCTCAGCTACCTGCGCCTTCTTGGCAGCTCTTAGCCAAGTGTTTGGGCGAGGGCGTTTCCCCGAGCTCAGTGCTCTCCTTTCTCCCTCCTCCAGGCAGCCTCCTCTGTCACTGCAGCTCTGGAGGACTTTGTGAAACCCGAGCAGCTGGATGGGGAAAACTGCTTTAAATGTAGCAAGTAAGATGATTACTAACGCCATATTAATGCTAGATCCTTCCTGAAGGTGCTGCATGTCATCGTGCAGAAGTCCTCTTTTCATGGAGGTTTAATGCCCAGTAATGGGCAGCAGCTGTTGTTTAATCTGGCACTTATGGTTCTGAATAGCCTTAAAACAGCGTCAGGATGTGTGAGACAGGAAAGCTTGTCTTGCCTTCTGGCGGGGAAAAAGGGTGCCCTTCAGCATCTGGCTCTGTGCTTGCTTTCAAGGTGTGACAAGATGGTTGCCGCCTCCAAGAGGTTTACAATCCATCGCGTGCCCAAGGTTCTCACCGTGTGTCTGAAAAGGTTTGAACATCTCACCGGCAGGAAGATCAGCAAGGTGTGTACGCAATTGGAGTGCAACTTTCTCTTCCTGGAGCGGGAGGTGTCCCAAAGCAGTAGGCTCTTTCACAAGCCGTTCATGTTGGGTTCTTCGTGTTCCCTTCTGGGGAGACGAGAGTTCCCGTGGGAAGACAAGCATGGACTCTGCTCCGACGGAGCTGCTTTGGCCAAGAACAGTTTCCTGCCACCCAAACCATGACATGTTGAAGGCTCGTCCATGTACTAGCTCAGGATCATTTCTGAGCCCTCTTGGTCTCTCTGTAGGTGGTGGAGTATCCCGAGTACTTGGATCTTTGGCCATACACATCTCGGACAGCAGGAGAACCGCTCCTCTACGCCTTATATGCTGTCCTGGTACATAGCGGTGGCAGCTGTCATGCAGGACACTATTTCTGCTACACCAAGGTCAAGAGCAACTTCCTTCCTAGCAGGGGAAAAAATGTGTGCTGGGGAAGGCAACCTTTCACAGCAGTGTTACTGGCAGCCAAGGTTCTGGGGGAGAAGGTCTCCTTACCGGCTGCGTTGGAGTTGTTTTGGCGTGCTCTTGGTTCGGTAGTTTTCTGCCTGTGTTATCACTGAGAAACCAGGCAGTTCCTCTCCAGCTATCGATGCCTTTCTTTGCAGGCCAGCGATGGACTGTGGTACAAGATGAACGATGCGTCTGTGGAGGGTTCTGACATCAACACAGTTCTCAGGCAGCAAGCCTATCTACTGTTTTATGTCAGGTAATAACCAGTGCTAAAATGTGTTTCGAATACGTTTCCTTCTCCTGGCTTTGCTCTTTTTCTTCTCATCCTCCTGAGTGTTTCTCTTTTGGTCCTAGGAGACAGTTCCTACCTGCATCATTCAGTGCTGTCAAGTCTGAACTACCTCACCTCTGTCCTTACTTTTCCTTGCCGGGCTTTCGGCTCCTGCCCTGCTGTAAAGTGCTCCTTGTCTGCTCTCTGAAGCTGGCTAATGTAGAGAAGAGTACTTAAAGGGGGCCTCCAGGAAAGATGGGGAGGGACTCTTTATCAGGGAGTGTAGTGACAGGACGAGGGGTAAGGGTTTTAAACTGAACGAGGGAAGATGTAAATTAGGTATTAGGGAGAAATTCTTTACGGTGAGGGTGGTGAGACACTGGAAGAGGTTGCCCAGAGAAGCTGTGGATGCCCCCTCCCTGGAAGTGTTCAAGGCCAGCTTGGATGGGACTTGGAGCAACCTGATGGAGTGGAAGGTATCCCTGCCCATGGCAGGGGACTTGCAACTAGATGATCTTTAAGGTCCCTTCCAACCCCAACCATTCTGTGATTCTGTGATTCTATGAAATGGAGGCCGTAGGGGGGATAAAGACAAGGACTTGCTCTGACAGGTGTAGACCTGGTGGGAAGACCCCAATCGAATTTCTCATTTCTAGTCTCGCTTATATCTTCTCTCTGTTGTGGAAACCGCTCCAAGAAAATGACTGAACCCCAGAGGAGGCTGCAAGAACAGACCTAAATGGAGATCACTCTTTGTTTCTCCAGGTGCACTGATTTGAAAACTGGAGAAAGGGCTTCTTCCTCACCAGCACCATCATATGCCCGTCCCTTCCTCAGTCAGTGGGGGGCCGACAGCAAACAGGCGTGCTCTGTGGGACCACAGGGTCTGCCTCGTCGGACTAAGGTAACTCTGGGGAGGTGGGTCAGGGCAGCAGGTGGACAGTGGATTTCTTTCTGGGATCTTGGCATTGCTCTCTTTTCCCTCCCACACTGCAGCTTTCTTCACAGCCCCAACACTGCTCCCTCTCAAAGCATCCCACTTGTCTGCCTTTGGCCCTTCTGCCTTTGCAGCCCTCCAGGAGAGCCTTTGGGAGGCCCTTAGCTGTCCCCTCCCACAGCTTCTGGGCTTGCCTCACTCTTCTGCTCCTTTCAGGATGAAAGGGCAGGACCTTTTCACAGCTCTCTTTGCAGGACGTGGCGCTGGGCATGGAGGACTCTGCAGAGGACAGCAGCTCCTCTGCAACAGCCAGCAAGAGCCAGCTCACCTGGGCAGCTGCACGGGAGGCATCTGCAGGCTGGACGGGCTTCATCTGGCCAGGCAGGCTCAACATTGCCTCCTACATTGGCTCCTGCTTGCATCGCTTCTTCTGTGGCTGCATAAGGCTGGTGTCCGGAAGGAAATCTGCGTGCCCGCTCTGCTCTCAACCACGTGAGCGTGTGCTGCACACCGTGCGAGAAGACAGCAACAAAGAGGAGCATGGATTCAGCCCTTCTTCCCACTGCCAGAAGAGTGGTGCCAAGGAGAGGGCCCGGAGCAGATCCCCGCAGTGGGGACAAGATCTCCGCAGCTGGTGCGTGGACACCACCGACTATGACCACTCAGCAGGGAGGAGGAGGAGGACAACCGGTCCTCCAAGGTGTGACTGCACTCCCAGGGATGACACAGCTGCAGGGCCCTCCAACGGCAGCTCCCAGTCGGCTCCTGCACCCAGTGCTGCTCGGGAGCAAACCCTGCCAGTGCAGAGAGAGCAGAGCAGATCCCTGCAGCAGGGCTATGATCTCCACAGCCAGTTTGTGGAGATCACGGACTATGACAGCTCAGAAAGGGGGAGGAGGAGGTGGAGAACAAGTCCTCCATGTCGTGACCAAGCCCCAAGGGATGACACAGCTCCAGGGCCCTCCAACACCAGCTCCAAGTGGGCTCCCGCATGCAGGGCTGCTCGGGACCAAACCCTGCTGAGGCAGAGAGAGCGGAGCAGATCCCCACAGCGGGGCTATGATGTCTGCAGCCAGTTTGTGGACACCACAGATTATGATGCCTCAGCAGGGAGAAGGAGGAGGAGGGTTTCAGTGCCCCAGAGAAGCATGCCAGACAAAGACTCGGGGCGCTGCGGCGGTGACGGGGACAGATTGTGACCCTGGCTGAAGAAGGAGCACAGCATCTTTCTTCTGCTGTGCCAGAGAAGAGGAGCAGCAGAAGAAAAAGGAGGAAGAGAAAACGAGGAAGCACCAAAACTGCCCCCAGCAGGGACCAAGCTGCACAAAAGGCACCAGCAGCCCACCCTGTCCCCCCTCCCAGTGCTGCCTCTGGCCAGGAAGAGCTCAGAGAGACCTTCCAGAGACTCGGACACCTCTGCCGGCTAGCCCGCCTGCCCACAGGTCCCTCGAGGAAGAGCTTTAAGCCCTGGTCAGCTCTTGGGATCGCCTTGCAAAAACAACACTCACTCGGTACCCACAGTCAGAAAAGCCAAAGCCAGAATTAAAAACATTCGTTGGCCTTGCATATGTAATTCCTGGGGTGTTTTCTTCTCTGTAGGTTTTGGGGCAATTGGAGGAAATGCCCAGTGTGGGAGGTTTATGTCTTGGGACGAAAGTGAGTGGGACTGAAACGGGCTGAACGGCCGGGCCCTGAGGGTGCTGCTCAGTGGCACCAAGCCTAGTGCAAGGCCAGTAACCAGGGGTGTCTCGCAGGGGTCAAGACTGGGTCTGATCCTGTTTATCATCTTCCTTAATTAATGTTCTGGAGGATGGGGCAGAGTGCACCCTCGGCAAGCTGACTGATGACAGCAGTCTGGGAGCAGCGGCACTTAGGCCAGGGGGTCGTGCTGCTGTCCCGAGGGACCTGGGCAGGCTGCAGAGACGGGCTGACAGAGACCTCATGCCCAGACCAGAAAGGGGACGTGCAAAGGGTGCTGTGCGGGTGACGAGCAGCGGCACAGGCTGCCCAGGGAGACTGTGGAGTCTCCATCCCTGGCGATGTTCCACGGCCCTCTGGACATGGTCAAGGAGAAGCGGCTGCAGGAGGCCCTGCTTGAGCAGGGGGTTGGACCCGGTGACTTTGTCCTCCAGCTGACCTCCCGGCCAGCCTCAAGCAGCCGCTGATTCTGTGAAATGGACGCCTGGAAGAGGACCCAGCCACCAACGCTGTCACCCTCAGGTGGCCATCGACAGCTCCACCAGCAAGCTGCAGGTGTGGAGAGGAGCCCAGGGCGGAGCAGGCTCCTGGCAGGCCCTGCGGCCCCTGGAGAGGAGCCCAGGCAGCAGCAGGTTCTCTGGCCGGAGCTGCGGCCCGTGGGGCCCAGGCAGGAGCAGGGGAATGGCGTGAGGAGGAAGGGGCGGCAGAGCCGAGGCGCTGTGGGCTGCCCGCAGCCCCATTCCCCGTCCCCCTGCACCGCTGGGAGGGGAGAGGGGGCCGAGGAGTCGGGAAGGAGGAGTGAGGCTGAGCCTGGGAAGGGCGGGGCTGGGGGAAGCTCTTTGGGTTGGGGTTTGGTGCTGCTCTCCGGCTGCCTTTTCCCTTGGCACCAAACTGCATCAGCCTGGCCCCGCTCAGGCCCCGCTCGCCCCTGAGGGGGCGCAGGCGGCTCTGGGAGGAGAGGCCCGGGCTGCTCCCGCCCACCCAGCCAGAGCCGTGCCATTGGCCACAGCTGAGCCAATCAGCAGAGCCGGTGTTGGCCTGTCAGGGCCAGGCGACCTGGGGCGGGGCCGCAGGGGCCAGAGGCCGAGCGGCCTGAGGAGAATGGGGGCAGAGCGGGGCCGGGGGCAGGCGG
Source organism: Nipponia nippon (assembly GCF_047370975.1). NCBI lineage: Eukaryota > Metazoa > Chordata > Aves > Pelecaniformes > Threskiornithidae > Nipponia > Nipponia nippon. Next base: position 23,635 of record NW_028262319.1, on the reverse strand, counting down.
GGGAGCCCCGCTCAGCAGCCGAAACCAGTTCCCACCAGTGCAGCCCTGGCTGAGGACAGCCCTGGTGAGAGCAGCACAAACCCCTTTCCCTTTTCCCAGCCTCCCTGGCTGCCGGCTGCAGCCGAGGCAGAGGCCGGGCAGGGGAGGGCTCATCCTGCCAGCGCTGCTGATGGCGGCAGAGGAGAGAGCGGCCTGGTCCTGCTGCGCGCAGGGTCGCTCTCCCGCCTGGGCTGCCCCTCGGCCCGGCGCTGCATCTCAGGACCAAGGGTCTGTATGGTTGTTGGTGTTGCTTTCAGGCAGGGTTGTTCCCCCACCCCATCCTCCCTTCCCCCTCCCTGCCCCGGCCAATATTCGCTGGAACCGTGCTGGCAGAAGGCCCCGGTTCCTGTTAAGGTCAGTTACAGGGAATAATTTAAAGGCAATTTGATGAGGCTGGCAATTCCAACTGCTCCAGGTACACAGGAGCTTTAAATGGGCAGTTGCCTGCCGGTGACCTTTCATATGCCTTTCTTCCTAGGTTCATTCATTTCACTCCCACCAAAACCAAAGCCCCGGCTTACACATGGAAAGGGGCAAAACCCGCCGTGGCAGACAGCTGCTCTCCAGGTCCTCATTGCTGTCTGGAGCCCTCCGTGACCAGGAACGGGCAGTGTGTGCCTCCAGTGTATCCCATTTCTGGATGTGCCAGGGCAAACCCCAAGCTCACAGCTGGCCCAAGTGAGTAACAGTTCTCCAGCCGTTCGTTCAGACAAGACAAACAGCCTTTCTTTTTTGCCCTGTGTCAGTATGCCTTGTAGAAAGGCAACCTCCTTAGAGGCAGCTTGTACTTAGCATATGGATACAGAGTGTGTTTTATTGTTTGTGAAACTTTATCCGGCTTTTCTTTACTTGCAAATAGGAAAAATTCTCCTGTGCCTGTGTGCAGCCAGTTCTCGAAGGAGAGCAGGTGGGAGATGGTGCAGAGGACCTGTAGCATCCAGCTACGGAGATGAGTGCAGAAGTCTGATGCAAGGAACAGTGATGCAAGTCCCAGGTGGCCAATGACAGAAAAGGGGACGTTTGGGAGGTGAGGAGCAAAGTTGTCCATACAGTGTCAGACCTCAAGGGACTGCTTTTCCTACCTGTCCAGACCTCCCGAGCGGACACTCACCTCTTCTTTAACCTCAGAATTAATAAAAAATATCCTTTAAAACAAAATTCATTTTTATTAGATGCACTTTGAAATCTTTCGCCTTAACTACCCTAGGAAACCTCTCTAATGAGCTGTACAAGTCGTGAAGACTTGGAGAAAATCACAGGAAGAGACAGGGCTCGTTAGGGCTTTCTGTATTTTAATGAGCCCCATGGTGTATTTGGGGCTGAGGCCTTGAACCTCAGATACCGAGAGGAGATTGAACAAACTGCTCAAGAAGTCCAAGTCAGAAGCTGAACCCAAAGTATCTGGAAGCATTAATGGGCCCCATGAGGACCATTACTGACAAAGCCTCCCCAGGGACTCTTTAGAGCAGGTAATTGGAGGCCATGATTGCAAAGGCTCTGTGCAGGCAGCTGTAATGCTGAGCAAACCCTTTGGTTTCTTCTGTGAAGCAGAAAGGCCAAGCCCTCATCCGCAGGCCCTGGGAAGGCAGATCCTGTCCCTCCCGCATGGCTCAGGGCTCCTCCTGGGGGCAGTGGGGTGTGAGGGTGAGCAATGCCAAGTGTAGGAAAACTGTACACCACCTCCCGGCCTCCCCAGGCAGGGCTGAGGAAGAAACAAAGGCCAGAGCCTCAAAACAAGTTTTGCCTGGTAGGCCTCGGTGCCAGAGGCAGCTGCCAGAGCCAAGAGGACAAAGACCTCGGTCCTGTTGGGCCTTTCAGCCTTGCTAGAGCCCTTGGCCATCTCTGCTGCAGGCTGTCCTACGCTGTCCCATGCCTGCACCTCTTTCCCTTCAGGCTCTTGACATCCATCTTGCCTTCCCACCTAGCTCTCAGCCCAGCATTTCTATAGCTTCACTGATGGCTCTCCACCCTTGCTGGCTTTCCCTTAAAACACAAAGCCATGGGCTGGTCCAGCCTCCCTCTGGGTCACCTCTTGCACCACAAGGCTACCCTTTCAGTGACATTTCTTTTTCCTCACATCCAGTCTGAACCTTCCAAGCTGCACTTTGTGGAGGCTTCCTTCTCTTCCCACTACCAGGAAAAGCTCCATCACCTCTGAGGCCACCCTTCAAGCAGCTGCACGCTACTACTATAGTGCCCTGAGCCTCCACTTCACCAGGAGAAAGAAGTCCAGGTCCTTCAGCCTCTCCACACAGGCCCCATCCCCCATCCTGGCAGATGTCCCTTGGGGCCGCTCCAGGTCTCCCACTCTTCCAGACGAGGGAACCCACACTCGGACACACTACTCCAGATGTGGCCACACCAGTGCTGAGTGAAGGGGGACGATAACACCCTGGTCTGGGTGGCCACAGTCCTCCTAATGCAGCCCTGTATGCAGCTGGCCTTAGTCACTGTTGGTAGTGTTTGCTCTATCAAATGGCATTTGAAATGATACCTCACAGAGTCTGCGTGCCTTTCTTACAGGGGACGTGACAAACCAGGACCTCCAGGTGCAAAACAACAACCAAGTCACGTGCCTGCTGCTGCCTACCAGGTTCTCAGGCAGAAGTGATGTCCTAGTCAACAGCCCAGCCCTGTGTCTGCTGATGGCCAATGACCCAAAGAGACCGGAGATTCCAGTGTCCTCACACTCCCCTTCATGGCCATGTGCCTCCTACTGGCCTATGAGCTTCTCAGACATCACTGATGTCATCATAATAGCCCAACCCATCAGCCGCCTTCTGGCCTACCAACTGACCAGACAAAAGTAACCTCACCATGATCTTCCAAGCCACGTGCCCGCTGCTGGCCTTTCAGCTTCTCCAGCGGACACAACCAAGCCATGTACCTGCTGCTGTCCCCTCAGGTGCTCAGGTGGAAGGGATGTGACAACCCCTACCCAAGCCCTCTTCCTGCATGGGCCTACCAGGTACTTAGAGAAAATGATTCCCACAGTCAGCTTGCCAGCCACGTGCCTTCTGCTGGCCTCCTAGGGACACTGGCAAATGGGAGCCTAAAAGTACGTGTCCCCGCCATGAGGCAAGGGCTGAGCTATCAGCTACTGCAGAAAGAAGTGACCTCCCAGTCCCGTTCCCAGCCATGTTCCTGCTGCCGCCCTACCAACTCCAGAGACAGAAGTGACCTCACAGCCACCTTCACAGCCTTGTGCCTCCTGCTGACCCATGAGATCCTGAAGCACAGCGGACCTCACCATAGCATTCCCACCCATCTCCTCCTTGTGGCCTATGAGCTGATCAGATACAGGTCACCTCACATTCCTCTTCCAGTGCCGTGCGACTGTTCTGGGACCTCGCGATCGCTGCCCTGTTCAAGGGGCCAAACAGAGGAAGTTAGGGTTAGGAGGGGTTGAAGGTGAGGGGGCTGGAGCACAGGAATGAGGGCTTTGGGGCTTAGGTGTTCAGGTTAGGGCTTTGAGATCAGAGCTCACCTTTCAGTGCTGGGGATTGGGCAAAGGCTTAGGGAGCGGCCTTGCTGTTCTTCTGTTCACCTAGAAATTTAGAAGACATCAGAGCAACTACCTTCGCTGCTTCTACTGCAAAGCTGTTCTTGAGAACAGGAAATCCTCTTCCGACTTGAGCGTGTGCTTTTTTAGCAGTTAGTTCCCTGTAAGCAGAAGAGAACTGGAGCTGGTCAGCCCAGCACTGCCTCAAATGACCCAGGCTGGGCAGTCCATCCTGAGCTGCCACAGCAGGGCTTCAGGGCCCGCAGGTCCCGTTGCCTCATCAGAGCACAGGGACACATTCTACATGGGAATCTGAGAATAAAGGACTCGGCAGCCCCTTTGCATGGGAAAGAGGGGTGACAGGGCGAGATGCTCGCGGGCAGAGGTGGTTGGGGGGTAACCCGGAGGGCAGGAGCAGCAGGAGGAACGCGAGCCTGCTGCTCTACCTGCCATGGCAGTTGGGCAGTGTGGGGTTGGTTTGGGGCAAACAGCATTCTGAGGGGTCCGTCCCCATGGCGATCATTCCGCCAGCACCTGCTTCAGCCAGCCTTGCAATGCTTTGATTTTTCATACCACAACAACTTCCCACCTCCATGATTTTCCATCCTGCTGATGAGTTCCTGCCCTCAGTGTTGGTTTCCCAGCCCCACGATGGTTCCCCGTCCCAGTGACGATTTCCCATCCCAATGGTGGTTTGCTATCCCAATGGTCTCCCATCCCAAGCATGATGTTTTGGGGGAGGCAAATTTCCTGTCCAAGGGGAAGGGATGGGGCCAGCACCAGTGGCCCTGTGATGCCAACACATGTGTGCTGTCCCATCCTGCCCTGGTGGTGGGGATGGGGGTTTGGGGCACTTTTGGGTTGTTTTTGTCCTCCCCTCTGTGCCCTGGGGGCAACTGCCGCTCCCAGCTGTGGTGGAACCGGTGCCAGCATTGGTACCGTGTGGCCATGATGGGGAGCTGTCATGAAAATTTGGCAAGTGGGCTATCCTGACTAAGGAGAGAAGCTGGGACGCAGGGTATAGCATTACAAGAGGAATTCTTGCATTCGTGCGCATGAGCCGTCCCATTCAAACTGCGGCACCACAAATGCGGTTTTACACATGCTTCTTATGCTTTTCAAGCATTCAGGTCCAATGCACTTTGACCAATCTCTGCTTAACACACACACAGGCTGCTGTTCTGCAAAGCAACTCTAATTCTGTGGCGTCATCATCCATCTGCTTCTTTGTTGATCTTGGCATCCCTGGAGTTGGTCTGGCTGCAGATCCTGATCTCTGATGGCAGATAAGGGGAGGGTTTCACAGAGGTGTCGGAGGGGCTGGGATGCTGGCGTGAGCTGGGTCATCCAGGGGCATCCTTTCTTCTTCAGGGTGGGGGCTGTCCTTCTCCTCCTTGCAGTGAGCTGGGGGCCTTTAGTCCTGCTGACTGAACCATGACTGTGCAGTATACAACGTCAACTAGATGTGTATCTGTCTATCTTCAGGAACTCGATCCAATTTCATACTCTCATGACTAATTGCTGCAATAGTTAGGGCAAGAGATTTTCCTAGAAGAGCCCCTGGGGTGTCCCTTTGTGGGGGTCCCCGGGAGGTACTTGTGGGGGTTGCTCGTAGATGGTTGGGAGATGCAGGTACTGGGGGCGATGGTAGCAGTGTGGCGTGGGGATGCTGTTCCTGAGGACACCGGTTTTAGCCTGCGGTGGGGATGCCGACGGTGGGGCTGTCAGGAGCAGGACAGGGCAGAGATACCAGGGGTGTTGGTACCAGGCCGGGGTGGGGATGCTGCTTCCAGGGCACCACCGCAAGGTGGTGCCGCCTTTCATAGGGGTGGCCGCCTTTCACCAGGGAACAAAATGGAGGGACAAGGAGCACTACTTCAGAGCTGGCCTGTGGCTGTATCTTGAGGGGAAGATAAAATTCATTGGAAATGAACCTGTAAGAGACCAGGTGCTTTCTCCACAAGTCTCACAGACACAGTCCTGTACCTGGGAAGAGTGGAGAAGAAACCCTCAGCAACCCAAATGTGGCAGCCAAAGCTGGGAACAGGCACGCTTACAGCCCTGGGCAGGTTTTTCTTCATCCAGCTGGTGCAGCTCAGGGAGGAGGTGGGAGCTCTGCTGGCAGATGAGCAGCCCTTCATCAGCAGTGCATGGGGAAGCCTGGGGGCTGCTGGCTGTGGGAGGTGCCCGGGCCGTGGCAGCTGTGTGGTCTCGAGGGGACACGCCCGCGTGCGCGCCCATGTCACAAAGGGGCAGTGATGCAGCACCCACCCGGCGCTTGTGACCTCACCTGGCCAGGGCTTGAAATGCTGAAGAGCAGGCCAGCGAAAGCTAGTTGGGCTGAGCTGGCCTTCGGGATAACTCAGCTCCTTCCATTGCTACTTGCGTGCCCACTTTTTTCCAACCATTTATCGTTTCCTGCCCACTTCTCCTCAACTTCCATCCTCGTTCAAAGGTAATTATGATTTGACTTTCAGGACACAGCATAGGGTAGGTAGATAGAGGAGAAAAGTATAGGCTGGTGTGTGCCTTCCGCGCTCTAGGCTGAGCTATTACACCTTTCTAGGCTGGCCAGATATGGGCTATGGGTAGAGTTCCTCTTTGCTAATTCTTATATTTCTTTGCCATATCCCAGGAGAGGTAAGTAGGGGGGTGGCAGTGTAGTCTGAGGCGTTGGGCTCAGCATGGAATGACAAGAAGCCCACCCTGACTGATGGGGTAGGAAGGGAGACAGAAAAGGAGGATGGCAAAAGCAGCCGTTGAAGTAGCGGCCGAAAGCCGGTCACTGCTGTGTACAAGGTGGGAAAGTGTGGGCTGGAGAGCCAGAGGGCTCTGCTGCTAACGCTGGCCACAGGTAAGCAGCAGGACCCCTTTAGAGAAGGTGACACGCAATGCAGTGTGTCAAAAGGGCCTTGGTAATTGCTGTCAATTGGAGTCCTGTGACAGGGACAGCAGGGCCATCAGCCTGCAGCTCTGCAGCACTTACAAGTACCACTGAAACACTTCTGATGGCAGACGTTGATCTGTGCATTTCATTTAGAATTGTTTTCAATCATTTTCTTGAACTCCACTTATTTCTTTGCAATCAGGTGACGGGACTGGCGCTGATCTTCTCTTTCTGGAGCACGTCCTGACATCCTTTGTCATCCAAAGCTTTCCGCTCTGTTCCTGAGAGGAGCGATGGCCGCAATGGGGAATGACTCCTGTGAGTAAGGGCTTCACCATTGGACTTTGTGAATGCCCAAAGGCGACGGACGTGGCTGCTGCTCCATCCCTGACTGTGGATGTGCTGACAACCTAGAGTGAATTCTGGGGCGTTTCCTGGTAGCAGCCAGGCTCACCCAGGTGTTTTTGATTAGACACAGGAAAATGAGTTTTGTCCCTCCTCTGCCACGATGTACAAGACTCTGAAAGATGACATTGCTCGTACTGACATCAGTAGGGTTACCTTCTGGGCTAGGGACTTGCTTGTTTTCATGAAGTCACTATCAGAAAAAGGGAAGACTTGACCTGATAATCCAATTCAAGAGTCTAGAGGGAAAGGAAGGTAGCCCGAAGCACAGAAATCAGAGTGTGGCTTTCTTGGAGTTTTGGCAAAGGAAGCAGGGCAACAGACTCTTTTCCAAAACTGCTTCTTGACCAGTCATTGTCAATGGCAGTGTTAGGCTTCCCCCAGTGTTTCTGTGTTGGAGGTTAGAGCTGCTTGTCCTGGGGGCTCCTGTACAGAGCTTGACTTTTAAACGATGCTTTTGTGCAACAACGTCATCTCCTCTCTTTTCAAATGTCATTTCCCTGCAGCCATTGCCGAGGGAATGGCTCTGCCACAAAGGATCCTCTTTCCCCCGGAGAAGCTTTGCATGGATTGGCAGCAAAGACAGAGAGCTGGAGCAGGACTCCACAACCTGGGCAATACGTGCTACCTCAACTCCGTCCTGCAGTGCCTGACGTACACACCCCCTCTCGCCAACTACCTGCTCTCTCGGGAGCACAGCCGCTCGTGTCAGTACTTTTATCAACAGCTCCTTGCAAATCTGGTGGGCTTTTCCCAAGGATTCCCAGCATCTGGAATTTGATTGAGGAGAAAAGCAGCCCTCCTCTCTCAATCCCCCGAGTTGGTGTTCTTTGAACACTCAAGCCTAGAAGCCCCTTGTCCTATCTCGGTGTATTCATCTTCAGAGAGGCACCTCTTTCTAGCCCCCGCTCTCGGTCCCCATTCCTGCAAGTTAAACTCTCTTTGCTTCTTGCACAGAAAACTTTTGTCAGTTCAGCATCCCTCTGAAGAAAGTTTTCTATGCACTACAATGTCCCAGTGGGCCATTGGCACCTTGGGAGAAGAGGAGCGGGGGCTGTTCTTGTAACTTCAGGATCTCCATTAGGTTTCCCACCGCTCTGGAGATCTTGCTAACCCGAGACGCTTCCCTCCCTCCCTTCCTCTTCAGGTCGCCAGCAAGGCTTCTGCATGATGTGCAGAATGGAAGCACATGTTAACAAGGTCCTGCATTCCTCAGCCAGTGCCATCCAGCCTTGGAGTGTTGTCAATGTCCTCACACGTGAGTCATTTCAGGTGCTTTTACAGGTTTCCTTCCCTTCCTGCGGGGGACAACTCCTAACTTCTTCTTTCTTAGGAATAGGAGAACATTTCCAGCATGGCATGCAGGAAGACGCCCACGAGTTCTTACGCTGCACTGTCGATGCCATGCAGAGAGCTTGTCTGAGTGGAAGCAACGAGTAAGCACAAGCAAATTCCCTTTTCAATGCTCCTGAGGCCTTTGGACTCCTTGGTGTACTCCCATCAAGGAAACCCTACCGCCAGGGTTTTCAGACAAAGCAAAACTCCTGGAGGAGATCACTCTCTGCCCTACTTCTGAGCTCCCTGCCTTACCCTTTCTTTCCAGCTTGGATGTCTCTTCTCAAGCAACTACCATCGTCCACCAAATATTTGGGGGCATGCTGAGATCCAGAGGTACTTTTCCATGACTATCGCTCTGCTTGGAATTGTCTGTGTCCTTCTGTCTGCCTGTGATAAACAGCTGATCGTGTGACTGGCGTAGCAGGTATGGAGGCCGTAAACCGGCACAGTCAGTCGACTTCCCCTGTCGCTGAGCATTTTGATTTGCCTTCCAGTCACGTGCTTGAGCTGCAAAGCCGTTTCCGATTCCTACGAGGCCTTCCTGGATCTTCCTTTGGATATAAATGTAAGAGGGTTTGTAAGACATCCCAAGGCCCCCGTAGCTTTCCAGAATAAACGCAGGTGGTGTAAAACCATATACTGCAAAGCCAAGAGAAGAGAGCTTGGTGGTGGGTGGGGAGTGGAATGGACTGTGTCCTTCTGGGGAGGCCATGGCAGTGGTCTCCCTGTAGGTGCTGGCTTTAAGCGGGACAAGCACACATTATCCTCCCTGCACCCTTGATGGACTCTCCTCCTTCTTCCCTTTGCCCTCCCTCAACACCCCTCTGGCTCCCAGGCTGATGGGTTGTGTTGTTTTCATTCTGATGACCCTGCACCCCATCAGTAGCTGAACTGAGTGGTGCCAGAGAGAGGTCGCTTTGATAGCCCTGGGCATTCCTGGGAAATGAGGAAATGTTCAGCATAATACCCTCTTTCTGCCTCCTTCTGGACACTGCTTGTGGGTTCACAGTGGGTCTCCTCAGCCTCAGCTACCTGCGCCTTCTTGGCAGCTCTTAGCCAAGTGTTTGGGCGAGGGCGTTTCCCCGAGCTCAGTGCTCTCCTTTCTCCCTCCTCCAGGCAGCCTCCTCTGTCACCGCAGCTCTGGAGGACTTTGTGAAACCCGAGCAGCTGGATGGGGAAAACTGCTTTAAATGTAGCAAGTAAGATGATTACTAACGCCATATTAATGCTAGATCCTTCCTGAAGGTGCTGCATGTCATCGTGCAGAAGTCCTCTTTTCATGGAGGTTTAATGCCCAGTAATGGGCAGCAGCTGTTGTTTAATCTGGCACTTATGGTTCTGAATAGCCTTAAAACAGCGTCAGGATGTGTGAGACAGGAAAGCTTGTCTTGCCTTCTGGCGGGGAAAAAGGGTGCCCTTCAGCATCTGGCTCTGTGCTTGCTTTCAAGGTGTGACAAGATGGTTGCCGCCTCCAAGAGGTTTACAATCCATCGCGTGCCCAAGGTTCTCACCGTGTGTCTGAAAAGGTTTGAACATCTCACCGGCAGGAAGATCAGCAAGGTGTGTACGCAATTGGAGTGCAACTTTCTCTTCCTGGAGCGGGAGGTGTCCCAAAGCAGTAGGCTCTTTCACAAGCCGTTCATGTTGGGTTCTTCGTGTTCCCTTCTGGGGAGACGAGAGTTCCCGTGGGAAGACAAGCATGGACTCTGCTCCGACGGAGCTGCTTTGGCCAAGAACAGTTTCCTGCCACCCAAACCATGACATGTTGAAGGCTCGTCCATGTACTAGCTCAGGATCATTTCTGAGCCCTCTTGGTCTCTCTGTAGGTGGTGGAGTATCCCGAGTACTTGGATCTTTGGCCATACACATCTCGGACAGCAGGAGAACCGCTCCTCTACGCCTTATATGCTGTCCTGGTACATAGCGGTGGCAGCTGTCATGCAGGACACTATTTCTGCTACACCAAGGTCAAGAGCAACTTCCTTCCTAGCAGGGGAAAAAATGTGTGCTGGGGAAGGCAACCTTTCACAGCAGTGTTACTGGCAGCCAAGGTTCTGGGGGAGAAGGTCTCCTTACCGGCTGCGTTGGAGTTGTTTTGGCGTGCTCTTGGTTCGGTAGTTTTCTGCCTGTGTTATCACTGAGAAACCAGGCAGTTCCTCTCCAGCTATCGATGCCTTTCTTTGCAGGCCAGCGATGGACTGTGGTACAAGATGAACGATGCGTCTGTGGAGGGTTCTGACATCAACACAGTTCTCAGGCAGCAAGCCTATCTACTGTTTTATGTCAGGTAATAACCAGTGCTAAAATGTGTTTCGAATACGTTTCCTTCTCCTGGCTTTGCTCTTTTTCTTCTCATCCTCCTGAGTGTTTCTCTTTTGGTCCTAGGAGACAGTTCCTACCTGCATCATTCAGGGCTGTCAAGTCTGAACTACCTCACCTCTGTCCTTACTTTTCCTTGCCGGGCTTTCGGCTCCTGCCCTGCTGTAAAGTGCTCCTTGTCTGCTCTCTGAAGCTGGCTAATGTAGAGAAGAGTACTTAAAGGGGGCCTCCAGGAAAGATGGGGAGGGACTCTTTATCAGGGAGTGTAGTGACAGGACGAGGGGTAAGGGTTTTAAACTGAACGAGGGAAGATGTAAATTAGGTATTAGGGAGAAATTCTTTACGGTGAGGGTGGTGAGACACTGGAAGAGGTTGCCCAGAGAAGCTGTGGATGCCCCCTCCCTGGAAGTGTTCAAGGCCAGCTTGGATGGGACTTGGAGCAACCTGATGGAGTGGAAGGTATCCCTGCCCATGGCAGGGGACTTGCAACTAGATGATCTTTAAGGTCCCTTCCAACCCCAACCATTCTGTGATTCTGTGATTCTATGAAATGGAGGCCGTAGGGGGGATAAAGACAAGGACTTGCTCTGACAGGTGTAGACCTGGTGGGAAGACCCCAATCGAATTTCTCATTTCTAGTCTCGCTTATATCTTCTCTCTGTTGTGGAAACCGCTCCAAGAAAATGACTGAACCCCAGAGGAGGCTGCAAGAACAGACCTAAATGGAGATCACTCTTTGTTTCTCCAGGTGCACTGATTTGAAAACTGGAGAAAGGGCTTCTTCCTCACCAGCACCATCATATGCCCGTCCCTTCCTCAGTCAGTGGGGGGCCGACAGCAAACAGGCGTGCTCTGTGGGACCACAGGGTCTGCCTCATCGGACTAAGGTAACTCTGGGGAGGTGGGTCAGGGCAGCAGGTGGACAGCGGATTTCTTTCTGGGATCTTGGCATTGCTCTCTTTTCCCTCCCACACTGCAGCTTTCTTCACAGCCCCAACACTGCTCCCTCTCAAAGCATCCCACTTGTCTGCCTTTGGCCCTTCTGCCTTTGCAGCCCTCCAGGAGAGCCTTTGGGAGGCCCTTAGCTGTCCCCTCCCACAGCTTCTGGGCTTGCCTCACTCTTCTGCTCCTTTCAGGACGAAAGGGCAGGACCTTTTCACAGCTCTCTTTGCAGGACGTGGCGCTGGGCATGGAGGACTCTGCAGAGGACAGCAGCTCCTCTGCAACAGCCAGCAAGAGCCAGCTCACCTGGGCAGCTGCACGGGAGGCATCTGCAGGCTGGACGGGCTTCATCTGGCCAGGCAGGCTCAACATTGCCTCCTACATTGGCTCCTGCTTGCATCGCTTCTTCTGTGGCTGCATAAGGCTGGTGTCCGGAAGGAAATCTGCGTGCCCGCTCTGCTCTCAACCACGTGAGCGTGTGCTGCACACCGTGCGAGAAGACAGCAACAAAGAGGAGCATGGATTCAGCCCTTCTTCCCACTGCCAGAAGAGTGGTGCCAAGGAGAGGGCCCGGAGCAGATCCCCGCAGTGGGGACAAGATCTCCGCAGCTGGTGCGTGGACACCACCGACTATGACCACTCAGCAGGGAGGAGGAGGAGGACAACCGGTCCTCCAAGGTGTGACTGCACTCCCAGGGATGACACAGCTGCAGGGCCCTCCAACGGCAGCTCCCAGTCGGCTCCTGCACCCAGTGCTGCTCGGGAGCAAACCCTGCCAGTGCAGAGAGAGCAGAGCAGATCCCTGCAGCAGGGCTATGATCTCCACAGCCAGTTTGTGGAGATCACGGACTATGACAGCTCAGAAAGGGGGAGGAGGAGGTGGAGAACAAGTCCTCCATGTCGTGACCAAGCCCCAAGGGATGACACAGCTCCAGGGCCCTCCAACACCAGCTCCAAGTGGGCTCCCGCATGCAGGGCTGCTCGGGACCAAACCCTGCTGAGGCAGAGAGAGCGGAGCAGATCCCCACAGCGGGGCTATGATGTCTGCAGCCAGTTTGTGGACACCACAGATTATGATGCCTCAGCAGGGAGAAGGAGGAGGAGGGTTTCAGTGCCCCAGAGAAGCATGCCAGACAAAGACTCGGGGCGCTGCGGCGGTGACGGGGACAGATTGTGACCCTGGCTGAAGAAGGAGCACAGCATCTTTCTTCTGCTGTGCCAGAGAAGAGGAGCAGCAGAAGAAAAAGGAGGAAGAGAAAACGAGGAAGCACCAAAACTGCCCCCAGCAGGGACCAAGCTGCACAAAAGGCACCAGCAGCCCACCCTGTCCCCCCTCCCAGTGCTGCCTCTGGCCAGGAAGAGCTCAGAGAGACCTTCCAGAGACTCGGACACCTCTGCCGGCTAGCCCGCCTGCCCACAGGTCCCTCGAGGAAGAGCTTTAAGCCCTGGTCAGCTCTTGGGATCGCCTTGCAAAAACAACACTCACTCGGTACCCACAGTCAGAAAAGCCAAAGCCAGAATTAAAAACATTCGTTGGCCTTGCATATGTAATTCCTGGGGTGTTTTCTTCTCTGTAGGTTTTGGGGCAATTGGAGGAAATGCCCAGTGTGGGAGGTTTATGTCTTGGGACGAAAGCGAGTGGGACTGAAACGGGCTGAACGGCCGGGCCCTGAGGGTGCTGCTCAGTGGCACCAAGCCTAGTGCAAGGCCAGTAACCAGGGGTGTCTCGCAGGGGTCAAGACTGGGTCTGATCCTGTTTATCATCTTCCTTAATTAATGTTCTGGAGGATGGGGCAGAGTGCACCCTCGGCAAGCTGACTGATGACAGCAGTCTGGGAGCAGCGGCACTTAGGCCAGGGGGTCGTGCTGCTGTCCCGAGGGACCTGGGCAGGCTGCAGAGACGGGCTGACAGAGACCTCATGCCCAGACCAGAAAGGGGACGTGCAAAGGGTGCTGTGCGGGTGACGAGCAGCGGCACAGGCTGCCCAGGGAGACTGTGGAGTCTCCATCCCTGGCGATGTTCCACGGCCCTCTGGACATGGTCAAGGAGAAGCGGCTGCAGGAGGCCCTGCTTGAGCAGGGGGGTTGGACCCGGTGACTTTGTCCTCCAGCTGACCTCCCGGCTGCCCGCTCAGCAGCCGAAACCAGTTCCCACCAGTGCAGCCCTGGCTGAGGACAGCCCTAGTGAGAGCAGCACAAACCCCTTTCCCTTTTCCCAGCCTCCCTGGCTGCCGGCTGCAGCCAAGGCAGAGGCCGGGCAGGGGAGGGCTCATCCTGCCAGCGCTGCTGATGGCGGCAGAGGAGAGAGCGGCCTGGTCCTGCTGAGCGCAGGGTCGCTCTCCCGCCTGGGCTGCCCCTCGGCCCAGCGCTGCATCTCAGGACCAAGGGTCTGTATGGTGGTTGGTGTTGCTTTCAGGAAGGGTTGTTCCCCCACCCCATCCTCCCTTCCCCCTCCCTGCCCCGGCCAATATTCGCTGGAACCGTGCTGGCAGAAGGCCCCGGTTCCTGTTAAGGTCAGTTACAGGGAATAATTTAAAGGCAATTTGATGAGGCTGACAATTCCAGATAGACAGGAGCTTTAAATGGGCAGTTGCCTGCCGGTGACCTTTCATATGCCTTTCTTCCTAGGTTCATTCATTTCACTCCCACCAAAACCAAAGCCCCGGCTTACACATGGAAAGGGGCAAAACCCGCCGTGGCAGACAGCTGCTCTCCAGGTCCTCATTGCTGTCTGGAGCCGTCCGTGACCAGGAACGGGCAGTGTGTGCCTCCAGTGTATCCCATCTCTGGATGTGCCAGGGCAAACCCCAAGCTCACAGCTGGCCCAAGTGAGTAACAGTTCTCCAGCCGTTCATTCAGACAAGACAAACAGCCTTTCTTTTTTGCCCTGTGTCAGTGCAGTACAAAACAATCAGCTCCTCGGACTGAGGAGCCTCGGACTGAGGCAAAGGAGGCATTAAGTACCTCAGCCTTTTCCTCGGCCTTTGGCCCTGTTTCCCCTTGCCTCCAATAAAGGATGGAGATTCTCCCTAGCCCTCCTTTTGTGGGTAATGCATTTCTCGAAACATCTTTTATTGTCTTTGAGGGCAGCAGCCAGATTCAGTTCCAGCTGGGCAGTCTCCTTCTCCCTCCCCTGCAGGAGCCCCACCCTCCGGAAGGGAGATGTGGGGGCGGGGCGTTCCAGGGGGAGGGGTGAAACCATGGGGGCGTGGCTGCGGTGGGGAGGCCGGGCTGTGAGGTCACAGACCCCCGCTGTGCCTCTCCGTGATGTGCTCTGCTGTGCCGCGGGCACCGCTCTGGCAGTGCCAGCAGCAGCGGCAGCAGCAGCAGCAACACATGGTGCAGGCGTGGGGGGCTGTGGCCCCCACCCGCCTCCTTCTTCTCCTTCTCCTGGTGGCCCTGCAAGCCCGGGATGCTCAGGCTCCTCCGTGGCGAGCGCGGGGTTTAGGTAGGCAGGCAGGCAAGGGACGGCACCCAGCCCTGGGCAGCGTGGAGCGGAGCCCACCACACCCCGGGGTGGCAGCAGGGCCAGGGTTGTAGTGGGGCAGGGCCGGGAGAGCAGCGGGGCTGGGCTGAGACGGGTGAGCTGTGGCCAGCTCCTCGGGCAAGCGGGAGGCAGACGCCCTGCAGGGAGGCACAGGGGCCGTGGCCGCTGCAGGGGGCTTTTGCAGGTGAACGGTGGTGCCAGGAGTGGTGCCTGGCCCTGCCGTACAGCTCTGGCCCTGCCGTGCAGGCTGGGGGAAGGCTGCCCGAGCAGGGCGTTGCAGGGCCAGCTCTCGTGATGGTTGCAGGGGCAACAGACCACAGGAGCACTTCTCTCCCAGGCTGCTCACAGCTGTGCCTGCGGCCGTGGCTCTGCCGCTCCCCAGCTGGGTCCCAGCTTTCAGCCTCGGAGACATCTGTCCTCAGGAGATGTCCGCTCAGGAAGACGGGAGCATTCCTGCTCTAGCCCTGCAGTGCTCTCCTTGGGCAAACACAGGTCCCCGACACACAGCCCCAGCCCGCAGCCCAAGGGAACAGACAGGGCAGCACTCGTGCAGACTCTCACTGGCCAGCGGGCTCTTCTCCACGAAACGTGCGAATGATCATTTTTTTCCTCCAGTGCTTTCATGTGGGCTTCTTTTGTGCACAGCAGAGATCTCCCAGTAAGAAATCCCCGAGGGGCCGTATGTGTGTCCACCTGGTCCTTGAGGGGAGTTGCACACGGCCTGGAAACGGCATTTTGCAAGCTGCCAGGTGCCAGCCAACAGGTCACCCAGGCCCCTCGGCAGCTTTGGAAATCTCCACCCACGTCTGGGTGCCACGTCATTCGCTGGCTTCCCTCCAGTCACTGCAGGTCACTGGGAAAGAAGTAGCTCACAACATCTAATGGAAACGTGCTTGATTACAGCTGTGCCTGTAGGCGACGGCCACCAGACTTCTCAGCCTGACCTTGTCCGGGAGCCTCAGGGCGATCCCACAGGTATGTCACGTGAATGCACGAGCATTTAGGGTTTCATATTCTGTTCCTATGAAATTTTACTTAATAATATGTCAGCCGATGCTCAGACATGCAGAAGAGCAGAGAGGGAATGGGTCGGGCTGAGTGATGTCCCCTGGGGCACTCTGCCTTGGGAAGCTGTCTTTGCCAGACTCTGCGAGCCTGCGCTGCTTCAGGTGCCTGCTGCAAAGCCAGCGGGCTTGTTGGGGTTGAGTTTAGAGCTGGTGGGAGCTCCAGGGAGTCCTTTCTCCTGACAGCTCCATGCACGGGTGGTTTTGGATCAGCATGGTCCAGGCACCCAGGAACTGTCTGCACGATGCTCCTGAGTGGAAGGGAGAGAGGAGTGCCATGGAGCAATCCCGCGTTTGAACTGCATTCCCTGCCATTCAGCTCTGAGGAAGTCTACTGAAATATTTCACGGGAGCTGCTCTCTTCTGTTTGTTTCCAGAGGTGGCGGGGGGCGATGGATATCCAGCTTCCTGGCTGGGTGCCTGGGCTGAGGCGCAGGGAGGTCGCATGGGTACGTCATGGCTTTTTATTGCCTTTGAGAGCTGCCAGCTCAAAGCCCAAATGTGTGCGGGTGTGAGAATATAGACCTGCACTGTGTGTGCCGTGACATTCCGTGATCCCCGTGTATGTTCTGCTATTCAGTTATGGTGGTGCGTATCACAGTGTATGATGGAAACGTGTCATGGGTGTTTGGTTGCAGATGTGGCTCCAGCTCCTCGGCTGAATCCTGCGCTGGAGCTCAGCTGGCATCCCAGGGGTGAGTAGTCAGTCTTGGCTGACTTCACAGGCTAAGCACTCGTTTTCAGTATTTTAGTAGAGGGAAATTTAACTGGATCCTTTCTGTTAAGGTCCTCAAAGAGCAAAGTATAAAGCCAGCTTAGGGCAATCTTCCCAGCAGTCATCAGAAGTCCTAAAGGAAATCCTGGGACAACTGGAGAAATCGGCACATGGTGGGTGTATATCACTCTTAACCAGGAGGCTTGGGAAGCTGAGGTTGTAGACACCTGTATGGACAAGCCATAGGCAGCACAAGCAGCAAGGGCTCGATGAGAGCCTCGCTGCACTGACACTCGATTGCACACCTCGCAGGTGCTGGTGAGCTGCAGAGACAGTGCAGATTCTCTGCTGCCAGTTGTGGTTGCAGCTGAGTGCCAGGCACAGCTGCTGCCCCAGTTATCCCATCGCTGGCCAGAGCTGTTCTGGGCAGACGCTGGTATCCAGCTGGCAGGAACTGGTGGTGCTCACACCTTGCTGCCAGTGGCCGGAGGGGAGAGAGCCCTTGGGCGGCAGAGAGGATGCGCAGGCAGCTTGGGGTCGCTGAGACCGGCAGACTTTGCCGGGGCTGCAGGCATGCCCTGGCCAGGGTCGGAGCAGCCCCGACTTCACCGCCTGGTCCAGCCCCGTTGTTGTCCTTGATGTTTGAGGACTGTGTGTGACAGCTCGTGGTCAGGGACAGGTGAAAGCTGGACACCCAGCTTGAGGCCGGACAGCTACCTTGAAGGCAGCTGAAATGAAAGGCTGTGAATTTTAGCTCTCTGTGTGTAGTTGTGTTTTAGATACCTTGGTTGTGGCTTTCCTCTTGTTTTGGGGGGCTGTGGGCTCTTCACTGCCACTTGTGAAAGTGCCCAGAACATGGTTGCAAGAGCTTGGGGTTCATTCCACTGCGTGGGGCTGTTACCCTTAGTGTGTGATGAGGTTGGCATGATGGGACGTGCTGCTCCGAAGGGCTCTTTCCCCAGCTGAGTTGGCTGCAGCGTCCTCCTGTCCTCTCTGAAGGAAGTAATTTACCGTCACCTTGCAGTTTGCCCAAAATGAACTGAGTGGAATGCGAACAGGAAGATGACGTGCAATCTCCCAGTCTCTCAGCAGGTCAGGTTTTCCCATCTACTGGTAAACTGGAAAGTGTCCAGGGCTTAAATTTTTTCCGTGAATGACACATTGTTTGGACCAGTGATGAGGTGCACCCCCAAACACCCAGGCTTTGTTTCTGAGTGTAATTAATGTATTTTGCCTCCTGAAGATACCGTGTTCCTGAGGAGGAACGGTTACTTCTACTTAAAGTGACCCCCTTTCTTTCTAAAGAGATGGACCATGAGACCGTGGAGAAGGAGGCGCTTGAGGAAGGAGGCAGTCCCTCATTGCCAGTCTCTGATGGAAAAACGGGGGCAATTCAACCAACCGGCGTGCCAGGTAATTGCTGCCCCTGGGTCATCCAGTGTCAGATCTCAAAATCCCTGGGTGTCTGCAGGCTCTTCGCGTGCTGCCGGCTACTGCACATGGTGTCAGCAGCCAAACTATGAGTACAGAGCAAGTGTTCTGAAGGGAGCCAGGAGCGGCTCTCTGAGGATGACTGTCGTCTCGGGGGTGTGGAGGTTCTTGCCAGCAGTGTGCCAGAGCGACACCGGTAACCCTCTGTGGATGTGGTGAAGTGCTCGCCTCCCACCGCACCCCTTTCCCAGGAATTTCAGAACCCTGCCATTTTGGGAAGGAGGCCATCTGAACCACGTTCAGTAGACGATGGGAAATGTGACTCTTGATCGAATGGACCTCCTCAGTACCCGCATCGCAGAGCTTGCCGTGCGTCCCTAGAGGCCCTAGGCCCAACAGAGGGGGATCCCTGCTGTGAGCTGAGGGGCAAAGGGATTCACTGGCAGATGAGGCACAGGTTTAGAGGGCACCTCTGCCTGCAAGTGGTGCCATGGTGGAGAAAAGGCAAAGGGGGAGAGCAATGTTGAGGTGTCTCGTGAGAGGGCCTGAGTCCGTCCCCTCGGGGTGTGGGTGCTGGGCTGGGGAGGGAGAGCTGGGGGTGGCACTCCCTGATGCAGGGATGGAGAAAGAGAGGCTGGAGAGTGCATTGGTTTTCAATGCCTTTGGGAGTTTCCTTTGTTTCTACTGAAACTTTGCAGGCCCAGGATGTTCACTCCTTCAGAGATGCTAACAAAGTGAGAGAGACCATTTCCTGGCAATGTCAGCCCTCCTGTGAGAGTGCCAGTCGTGCGCAGGACACCCTAACGTGCAGAATTGTTCCTCCAGGTGTGGATGGCAGGAGAAGCTCAAATGCTGTGGATCCCAATGATTTCCAGAAATACTGCATAGAAGGCGCCGTGGCAGTCTTGGGCTCGGTGCTGTTTGGGATGGCATTGTGTGGTGTGATCTGTCTGTGGGGGAAGAGAAAAGGGTGAGTTGTTGGGAGGTTTTTTTGCCAAACTTCTGTAGGAGATGGCTGCTATTGGTCATGAAGCATTTCAAGTATTCTGGAGTGCCGAGTTCCTTATTGGCTAGACTCGGCTGAGGTTTCTGCTGTAAGCTGCTTTAACTGGCCTCTCAATTCATGGGCATTCTTTTCTGAAACCCCTTCTTACTGTGCCAAGTGTGGGTTACAAGTGACCCTGCCTCGACAAGAGCAGACCCAGGGAGAGACGTAGGCAGAGCAAGGTCAGAAAGTAAAAACAACAAGGGATGACATTGGCATAGAAAGTGAGAACTGCAATAGTCACATCTCCCTACCAGTGAACCCTGCAGCAGAAATCACTCTGTTAGGTGATGCCGTAAATCCCTTTTGTCTGTGCAGGGGTACGTATCCCTTTGGATAGGTCTTGTGAAGAGAGGATGGAGAGCACCTCAGCGAACAGCGAGCCGAGGCTGTCCCCTTGCCTGGTCAGGGATGGGCATGGAGGCGAGCGCTGGTGCCTGCCAGGCACGCTGAGAAAGGCGACCAGGGAGGCTCTCCTGGCCCTGCAGTGCCATGCCCGGCTTTGGTCCCCGGCCTGCCGGGGTCAGGTCTCCTTCCCGGCACATGCAGAGCAGGCAGGTCAGGATGGTCAGGGCCGAGAGGAGACGAGCCATGGGCAGGCGAGCAGAGCCCCAGCCGAGGGGTGCGGGGCGCCCCATTTTCTGCACAAAGCTCTCCGTGCCCACAGCTCCCACGTGCAGCCAGGTGCCCAAACCCCACAGGGTGCCCAGCGCTGCTCCGCACCCTGGCACCCACGTGGCACCGCAGCTGCGGCGGGGCCTCAGCAGCCTCCTCTCTTCACAGGCGCCTCTCTGCAGCTTCGTGAGCCCGGCCTGACACCAGCAGCCACCCCACACGCCCAGACAGCTGTCCCACATGCCCCAGGACCCCTGAGAGTCAGACCGGATGCCAGCAGCCACCTTCTGTGCCTGGAGATCCAGCCCACCTGCCACGGAGCACCAAGGATCCAGCCCTCGCCAGCCCATACAGTGTGTGTCCTGATAAAAGGCTATTGTTAGTAAAAGACAGGTTTGGACCCTATAAATGAGGCTTGGGACTCTAAAAATGAGGCTTTGGGCCTTCAAAAGCAGAACTGGGGTCTTAAAAATGACGTTCTGCGACCCTTTAAATGCATCCTTGAACCTTAAGAGCGAGGCTTGGAAATATTGCAAATGAGGGTGTGGAACCAACCCTGAAAATGAGGCTTTGGGCCTTGAAGAGGAGGCTTTCAATCTTAGAATCAAAGGTTTGTACTCTAAAAAGAGGAAGCTTTGGGCCCTAAAAATGAGGCTGTGAGCCCTAAAAGAGGGGTTTGGACTCTAAAAATGAGTGGGTTTTGGACACTCCAGATGTGGCTTGGGCCCTCAAAACGACTGGCTGGATCCTCAAAATGCCACCTTGGAGCCTGAAATTGAGGCTTTAGAAACTCAAAATGAGGCTTTAGAGTCTAACAAGGAGACTTTGCAATCTGAAACAGAGGCTTTGGACCACTAACATGAAGCTTTGAAGTCCATAATGATGCTTTGGAAGCAAAACTAAGCCTTTAGAAAGTAAAAATGAGGCCTTGGACACTCTAAATGTAGCTTTGGACCCTGAAAAGAGGCTTGGTGCCCTGAAAGTGAGAGTTTAAACCCTAAAAATGAAACTGTGGGCCCCCAAAAAGGCCTTTATGGGTAATAAAAAACAGGTTTGGAACAAAAAAATGAGGATTTTGGCCCTCAGAAGGACTCTTTGGGCACTGAAAGAAGGATGGGCTA
This sequence comes from Nipponia nippon, assembly GCF_047370975.1. Classification (NCBI taxonomy): domain Eukaryota; kingdom Metazoa; phylum Chordata; class Aves; order Pelecaniformes; family Threskiornithidae; genus Nipponia; species Nipponia nippon. The sequence continues at coordinate 2,725 of NW_028262319.1, read as the reverse complement.
GATGCTACACAAATTACACTTGTGACCGTGAAAACGAGTGGAAACCTATTGGTTCCTCTCATGGCCCCAGTGAACTGAAGCTTTGGTCCTGAATATAGGGTTTGGGCACCCCAGTGAAGGCTTTGAGCTGTCAAAGGGGGCTTTGGAGCCTAAGAAATGAGAGTTTGGAGCCTCCAAAGGAGGATTTGGGCCTCTCAAAAGTGGGGCTTGGGAAATGAAATGGAGGTTTTGAAAACTCCTGAAATCCAGGGTTTGGTGCCCTAAAATGATGCCTTTGAGTACCACAACCTAAGGCTTTGCACCCTACAAATGGTCTTTGGAGGCTCAAAATGAGAGCTTTCTAGACATGAAACAAATGAGGCTTTGTAGCCTAAATGAGGAGTTTGGACCCTCAACATGAGGCTTTGGGCCCCACCAAATGAGCATTTGGACTGTCAAAATGAGGCTTTGGTCCGTCCAAATTGCAGACTGGATCCTAAAGCTGAGGCTATGTGGTTCTCCTGAAAGGGAGTCTCTGGTCCCAGAAAGGAGGCTTTAGAAGCTAAAACTGAGAGTTGGAGCCCAAAGTAAAATGAGCCCTTTGGGCTCCTTAAGAAATCACTATAAAGAAAGGCTTTGGAGTCTGGGAATGAAGGCTTTGGACCTTCAGCTAAGTCAAGGACCTGGGGACTTAAAGAAATGATGCTCTGGGCCCTTGAAATGAGTCCTTGAATCTTAAAAGTGAGGCTTGGAAATGGTAAATATGAGGTTGAGGACCCTGCAGATGAGGGTTTGGGATAACATATCAAAAGGAAGCTTTCAAGCCTGGAATCAAAACTTTGTACTCTAAAAATGAAGCTCTGAGCCCTAAAACAGGGGGTTGGCCCTAAAAACGAGGGTTTGGATACTCAAGATGCGACTTGGGCCCTCAATACAACAGGCTGCATTGTAAAACTGGAGCACCTTTTGGAGCCTGAAATGGAAGAAACACAAATACTGAAAGTACAGCTTTGGAGTCTAAAAAGGAGATTTGCAAACTGAAAGAGAGCCTTTGGACCATGAATATGAAGCTTTGGTGCCTAAAAAAGAGAGACTTTGTAGCCTAAAATGAGCCTTTGATCCCTAAAAGTGAGGCTTTGGATTCTAAGGTGAAAATCTGAATCTTAAAAATGAGGCTTTGGGCCTTGCAGCGAGTATTTGGACCATAAAAGGAGGGGTTGGATCCTGAAAAGGAGGCTTTGGGCCCTGAAAAGGAGACTTTGGGCTCTGCCATCAGTTTTGGACCTTAAAACTGTCCCTGCTCATGAAGTTCAGGGCAGTTTATAGAGTTGTCCATCTGAATGATTCGAGTCCTGTTACCCATAAGGAGAACTCCATCTCTCTCTCCTCCTTCTGCTGTGTTCCACGAGATCTCCACTGGCCGGTAAATATGTGCTTGTTCACCTCCTAACAGCCCCACATTTGCCTGACAGCATTCAGGGAATCCTTTAGCTTTCATGTTCAAATCCAGGCCCACGGAGCTCCATGAGGTGCCAGGGCTTGCAGGGACAACACAGGACCTCCAGGAAAGCAATTCCCATTCAGGGCAGGTGCATTACAGCCACCCCAGACGTCATCGCAGAGAGTGGAATTTGGTGCCTGTGTGCGACACACTACGTACCGTCAGTCAGAGGCATCGACCATCAGGTACCATCAGAGAAGCCAGCTCTGTCCCTTCTCTGCCCAACAACTGCAGGCATTCCGTGAACTCCAAACACCCATCCTACTGGGGTCTTCACTCCAACTCCCTTGATGATACAGTCAAGGAACAGACCAATCATTTTCACAGTGTGCCTGGGGACATCTTGTCTTCAAGGACGACGTCCTACAAGCACAGCAACGGTCCTTATCAAAACTGAATTGAAACTTGCAAAAATTCAAGAGCACCAAAAGATGAGCTGCTAGTACATACAGGAAAGAGCTGAAGAAGGCACAGAGATATACTGTAGGACCAGTGCTGAATTTAGAAAGAGTAGAGGTAGGTAGGTCTGAGGTAGTCTATATCCTCTTTGCCTCAGTTACCACCAGCGAGGTCTCCCAGGCCGCTGTGCTTTGAGGCAGGGCTCAGGGCGGGAAAAACCAGCGGTGGCTGGGGATGCAGCCAGGGCTCACTTGAGCAACGACTACACCCTTCCCAGGCCATGGGGCTGGAGGGGCTGCGTCCGAGGGTGCACAGAGAGGTTTTCACTGGCAAGGGGCTGGTCTGTTATCAGTCCCGGTAGAGAAAGGCACTCAGACTCCGGGAGGTATTGAAAGGGTTAAAAACCACAAGAGCAAGAAGAGGATGTTGTAAATGCCTTAGTCCCTTCATTAGATCAGAAGACACCCTGGTGTCATTTAAGGATAACGTGAATACCTTACGGTTTGATGTGATTTAGGGAGTAGCTAGAAGAACAGTTCTAAGATAAGGGGGGCTCCAGGATAATCTCGCTGCAGACAACTCAACCTTTGGAGAAGTGGATACACGGAACCATGAAGGTAGGAAGAAAGAGAAGAATGGCAACAACAGTCTTCAAGGACAACGTCTACCGTGATCCTGGGGCGGATGGCGGTTGCGCAGAAGCAAGGGTCGATCAGCGAGCAAGAGTGAGGAAAGAGACTACGAAACCTTCATCGGAAGACCCCAAAGACAACAAAGTGCACCCAAAGAGATGACTACTGTCTGCGAATCGGATATTTGCATATGCTCATAAGTTCCTGGAAATCT